>NC_056748.1:421400708-421460708 GCF_019279795.1 Protopterus annectens
CTGCCCTGTATATCTTCCATCGGCTCCCTCTCCTGGCAATCAGTCTGTTAGATCCTTGTCACTGTGGTGAGGCTCAACCAGATGGTCCGATCATCTAAATAGCCTTCAGGGGTCATTCACATCTTGTTTTTCTCCCCAACCCTAACCTGTACACAACTGGCTAGGTGCCGGGAATAAACATGCAATGAGATATTGACAGACGATTCCTTCAAATGACATTGCCCCTCCCCTCCCCTCACAGCACAAGTAGTGGGCTCTCTACCAGTGAAATCGCACTGCTCAATGTGCTCTTGAGGGTGCATAAACCCTTTCCCCTCCCAAGGAGTGGTGAGCAGCCCATGCCCAATTACTCCTCCTCCTTGCCTGGTTCTTTCAGCGCTGGGGGGCCACTAATTGAACCCAGCCATCTGCGTCTAAGTAAAGGCTCTGTCACTCTATACCATGCAGCCAGGAATCCCATGTCTTTTTGAATGTCACAATGGATTTACACTCCAACACTTATTCTGATATTCCATTTCATGGCTTCACTATCTTTTCTGTGAAGAAATGTTTTCAGATCTCTAAATAGAAATTTGGTTAAACAATAACCTGTGTGTGCCTTCTCCTTCCTACCTCTGACCTTCCTGTTCAGGACTACTCCTTCCTTTCTCCTGACATGATATTATACATGTATAAAATGCCATCCCCTGCCTCTTCTGGTCCCCTTGTCCTCCCTTTTTTGTTTGTATCACCAACTTTCTTCTTCAGCTACCCTGTGCTACTTTACTTTCCTGTAATTTTCTGGTAACAATTTTTTTGTTACCCTGTTCTCTGACTTTATCCCCCTTTATCATCTCATCCAGTCTAATGACCTCCTGTTGCCTCCTTCTCTCCTGTGCCACTTTGATTATCCATCCCTATCTTCAATATTTTCTCCTGAAATGCCCTCATTCTCCTGCTGAGGCAACCTGCCCCCATGAAAAATTTCTAAAATATATCCATACATGCATCCATTCAGAACCTCTTTCCCCATTTTTTCTACATGGTGTCAGGGTGTCAATTCAGCAGTGACAATGGTCTACAGCCAAGGTTCATACCTCCGGGTGGCTAGTCATAGACATATAGATAGATATACAGTGTCAAAATCCTGGAGCTTTGAATGCTGTAGTTGTAAAGGTGCATATTTTTAAAACCATCTTCTCCCATCACTTCTCCATCTGCCCTCCAATGTTGGAATTTTGCCAGATCATCCCTACTACTTCTAAATATACTACCTCTTAGATTGCTGTAATTCAAGGACATGTGTAAACAAACCCTTATTTTCACAAGGACAGGTACTTAAAGCTCTAGGAGTATTACGTGTGTGTGTGTGTGTGTGTGTGTGTGTGTGTGTGTGTAGTATTTCAGAACCTAGGTAAGTATTTGTACCTCGAGTGTTATCCCTGACCTGCTTAAAAATTTAAGGTCTGAGAGGTCTTAGAAATCAGCAAACTGCAGCTTTTCTAAAATATTCCTTTTAAAGGAAAAGTGTAGATATCCGGTCTTTTTTTGGATAACTAAGTGATTGTATAAATTATAAGAGCCGACTCGGCCTTTTCTCAGTAAAATTCAAGATACAACTGCTGTTTTACCTTCGGTGCTGGGAGCACTATTTAAGGATAGTTTGTAGTAAATCAGTCCATTTTGGAGATGCAACTCTTTATAGACGAGAAAACAAGGTAGCCAGAAGCTGTTGGCTTTAAGGGTACAGCACTGTAGAGATGGTCAGTAGTTAAGAAGTATTTTGATTATCCTCATGTATTTGTAATTTGGAAGAATTCCCTGGCTCGGAATCCTCCTGGCTAACTGTCCACTTGATACATGGGATGCTGAGATTTCAGGGGACACCTGGCTGAGAAGGGCAAGGCATGGACTCAAAAGCAGCAGCATGCTCATAAGGTATGACCGCAAAGGACAGCAGGAATATAAATGTACACTTTTCTAATTGCTAATGATTTATAAGTATATTTATAAGTATTTATTTTCTAATTGCTAATAACTTAGATTTATTTCTTAGATGACTAACTGTATAGTATGCTGGAGTATAGCATCATGCATTAAAGGCATGAATTACAATAAAGTGAGAATCTGTTATTAATTTAGTCAAGTGAATTATGGAATGGTCTTTATTATATGCAAGTATGAAGTAACGTCCATAGAAACATGATAATGATGTATTTAATCAACATTTACTTACCTGCCAAATCCTTCCAAGAGGAACCTTCATATTTTGCTGAGGAATCAATGTCCTACTCATGGTCAGACAAGTCACATTCTGGTTTGGAAATAGCAGAATTTAAGCTGCCACCACACATTTCTTTCTGTGAGAGAGGAATAATAAACACTGTTAATTGAATCTGATCATAATCGCATGCATGTTGTTGGTTCTCCTTTTAGAATGTTTCACATTAAGGTGTTTGACGTAGATGTAGAAATATATTTTTATATCTGCGTGTTTATGCTTCGCTATGCTGTTTCCATTACCCTTTTCATGTAATAGTTTGACAGCACAAAATGGGTATATTTGGGTAAAATTATCAGAATCTAAAAAGGTATAAATTATAATTTTTAAGGCAGCACAAACATGTATTGATATTACCGTTGTCATATCAGTATGTTTTCTTCTGCTTCCTGGGATGTGATATGAAACACAGTACAGTGTACGTTAAAATGCATCTCCATTTAATTTAGATGAGTAGGTAGGCACAAGGTCACAGGGCCAGTGACTCGAGTCACTATTAGCATACAATAATTATGTGCAATTCACAATCTAGAGCTTGTTAATACACTGCATAATTACTTGTTGTAACACATGCTCTACCCAAACAGTAATTTTCTGCAATGCATTAAAGTGCATCTTTCCCTAGTCAGGTGTCACGTGTCTGTGATTGGCAGTGCTGCTGTAACTGTGTTTTTTTTTTTTTCTACACTGTTCTTAGGAATACAATAATGTAGCCTGCATTCAGTATACTAATGTTTATGTAACACTGGCATGGTGTTATTTTATCATTTTCCTGGTATGAAAAAGTACTAAGTGATGAAACATAAATTTATTTAAATTTATAAAGAAGAATTCACTCAATAAGCAAGCAAGGTCAGCACTGCAACCCTTATAATGTTTATCAGCAGATTTACTTGTACTATAGACCCAGTGATCAATCTCTGATTAAAATTTTATTCACAGCTTGTTTTTTGAAAATGTTCTGTATGTAGTATATCACAACCGGGCTATGTAAAGTTACATCTCCATATGTATGGAAAGAAAATATTCTATAAATAGTCTCCTGTTTCTGTCACAGATTAGGAATATGAATAAACATTGAAGCAGAATGCTCATGCGTAAACAGGTCGGGTTGATATCCCATTATATTTGATGCATAACCCAGTGATCTAATTTTACTAAATCGACTCATTTCATAATAACTTTTGATGCAACCCAGTCGGCCAAGTTAAGCACATAGGTATAGTAAAACATTTATTTTGAAAGCATTACTAGACATCATGCATTAAGCCCTTGCAGCATACACAGAGGTGCATTTTGGAGGACTGAAAGGGTGGGATAAGAGGTGGAAGGGGATTGGGGGCAGACTGAAGAATGGACTGGAAACAGGGACCAAGATTAGATAGCACAGGATGAAAATGAAAAGGTTCAGAGTAATAAAGAACGTGGTGGAAATCATGAAAGTCTTCTGGAGATCATTGTTATCTACACTATGACTTCAGGGTACACAACTGTTGACACAGGCTTAACCCAAGATTAAAAGTGGGGAACATGGTAATATATGATTAAAAAGTGGCCAAAATGACAAATTAGGCAACATAGGACTGTGGTGACAAGTTGTATCCCCAACTAAGTCTCAGATAACACCCAAGTTCAGTTAGAGGTATTGTCATCACAGGATCTGACCAGGGAAGCATGACGGTCAGTAGCCAATTCTGGGTTGCACCTTGTAGGGATATTATCTGCAGAATCCCACCACCTGAGTGTGTGTGCACTCTGGCTGGAAAACACTGGTATCTAGAGTAATGCTGGACTGGCAACATTGCTACAAAATGTGATGGGGAAACTATGTACACTGCCCCTAAATGTGACACCCATCTGGATTGATGTCGCTCACTCAAGATGTCTGGCACTGATGGGATTTAAATTCCAACACTGCCAACCAATGGTAAAGAAATAGCAAGAAAGTGCACACACATCTGTTTCAATAACTAGCTTACAAAGTACAACCTGGCTGCAAGATCATAACGGGAATATGCACTGCTGTCCTGGGTATTGGCTTCCAACCTCCACATCCAGACTGGGCTGCAAAGAAGCCACTTGCAAAGTTGAGTTCTGGCCCAGCACTCCCACAGGTCCTCATCTCCCAGCTCTCTCTGAGAATCAGTTTGTTTCAATCCTCTTTATATACATTGACTGCCACACACACACAGACAAACAGACAGACAGACACACACACTTTCCAGACAAGGCTGTCAGAAGTCTTCAATTCCACAAAGTTCTTTTCCTGGCACTGTAGTATTGCCACCGCTCTGAAGGAAGTAAGAGTCGTAATCACCTGCTACTCTTAAATCAAGCCAATTGGTAGTGGGAATTAAACAATATCATAGAATTTGTGTGCCATATAGCTTAATACCATCATCATCACTATTATCAACTCCCTTTTCCCCCATTTTCTAGATTAGGGCAGTATGTCACATCAACTGTCAACACTGCTCTGAATTCAATACGACTTTCTCAATATTAATGCCTGCCATTGGTCCTCTCTCATGCAGTTCAGCCACCTCTTTGTTGGGCATTCATTTCCTCTTACTTTCTTCCTGTGTCCCAAATCATCATCTGCTTTTCTGCACATGTGGCTGAATCACTGTAATCTGTTTTCTTTGACCTTCTCTGCACTTGGGAGCAGTTTGGTTTCTGTTCTGATGTCATGTGAAGAAATTATCACCTGTCTCCGCTACTTCACCTCTAGCTTCCTCAACTGCTCTGCCTTCACTGTCTAGGTGTCTTAATGATACAGAAGTTCAGGTCGCACTAATGTTTTGGATATCTTACTTTTCAGCTTTTTTGGTGTTCTTCTGCCACTCACTACCACTGACTTTGACTTTGAGCCAGTTGGCTGCAGCTGCTCTGATTTTTGGCTTTGATCTCCTCATTCAGACTTCTCTTCCTCAACCATCCCTCCCAGATACTTGGAGATGTTAAACTGTTTTTCTATTTTCTCTTCTACCTTAATTTTCTATTATTTTTCTTGTTGAATTAACAAGCTGCTTTATCATGCTTGTTTATACAGTTTTTTTGCACTCCCCAGACATTGCACACCTCTCTTATGCCCTGGAGGCAGTTTTTCTACTTATGCTAGATACAGTTCTCATGATATTTTATTAACCGCACTAACAAGCAGGAAGCTATATTCAGTCTTTACCATGGCTTACAATATATCCTTCACATTACATTTTTCTAAGGACATAGCTTTACCACTGTTGCATCAATATCTTATATGGTCTTCTCTTTTTTTTTTCCCTTGGTCTAGCCCTCTACTTCCACGTGCCTGCAGAAGTGTCCTTTTATTAATATCTCCTTTTTATATTCTTATGTCATTTATAACTCTTTCATCCCAGATCCTCCATTTGCTTTTGTTGTTTTTATTTTTGTTTCACCCCTGTACTATTTCAAATATTTTAATCTTGTTAATAATTCTATTACTAAATCTATTGGTTTTTTTTTGTGGAGTTTGCATTTTTAGTTATAGCATTTTTTCACCATCAGTAGTAATCACTAAATGCTTAGTGTGCTGTTTCTTTGTAAACTTCTCCATGCATTTCTATAGTCAGTCTAGTTCATTTAATTTTGAGGTATTTCCTACTATTTTCCTAATCGGTTCCTCTAATTGTATGCAGTTTCAAAATATATGCTGCGTATCCCCATTTTGTTCAAAGTCACATTTCCAACAGCTGCCTTCAACTTCTAGGAACATTTTACTAATTTTGTCCGGTGTATAAAAAAAAAATATATATATATATATATATATATATATATATATATATATATATATATATATATATGCATGTATGTAGACATTTCCATCCAATACCCTACATTTTCTGAATTTCTTTACTTTCACTTGTGCTAAACACATCTCACCCTAGTCTCTTGCTACTGTTACCTTTTTGCCAAACTTGTATTGCTTTATTCACTATCTGTGGATCCTCTGTGGTTAATGCCTTGTAAATCTTCTTCACTAATCCTGTTCTTTGCTCCTGACTGCTTTGCTTCAATGATTGATTATCGCTTCTGATTTATTAATTCCTTTCTCCATCTCTTTGTCATGTACTTTTAGTATTCTATACTGTTTTAATCCTCTGTGTATTTCAAACTTAGTTTATATTTTTCTCGGAAATCCAACCAACTAATGAAGTTTTCTCTTTGCTTCAGTTACTCCCAGTACAGGATATTATTTTCTGTAACCCACCATCTTGCTAAAATTGTGGTGTCTGTCTATAAGTCAGTCTTCCTTAGACCTGTTGGCCATACTTGAAATTTTTACAGCCCATAGGACTTCCTCCTCAAAACGTTTTAGTAACACCTGATATACTATTTCATTGTTTCCTCCCCCCTTGTCTATTTAGTGCATGTGTCCAAATATATAACTTTTGTACTCTACCCCGTTCTTTTTTTTTTTTTTTTTTTTTAACTCTGCATCATAGTTTTACATTTCAAATAGTAGTTATTATTGCATATGTATTAACTGAGCCTCGACTGTGTTGCCTTGTGGTATGTTTCCAGATCCAGCAATGCCAGGCCCCCTTCCTCTCTTGGTAGTCATTGTTTACTAACTGATCCTTCAATGTTTACCTTCCCACACAAATCTAACCTTTTTTCAGTGGCATCTAGAAATTTTGGGGATTGTATATTAATGCTTAAATAGCATGCATAACCAGAGGGATTGCAAAAATCTTAAATGTTTGTATTCTTTGATCCAAGTCTATTACTATGCTTTCCTATTTTTGTAAGTGTTGAGTATTTTATTTTATTTTTTTTGGCTTGCCTCTTCCAAAGTGTCCTCAGGGGAGTTGGCCACTTTCTTTGCTATCCATATTCCCAAATATTTTATTGTAGAGTACCCCATAGGTTTGGGTAGTCTTGCATCAGTTGTAGTGTAGGAGCATTGTTTACATTAATAGTTTTTGTTTTACCTTCATGTACTTTATAACTAGAGATCTCTCAACACTGTCTTAAACTAAATAATTTTGGTATATCCTGATCTGGATTGTTTATATAGACAAATCACATAATCAAAAAACAAAGCTTATTTTCTTGTTTCCCATGCCAAACCCATCTCCTAATGTTATTCTGGCTAATCATCTGTGCAAGCAGCTCCAGATTCCATGCAAACAGGAGTTGGGGTGGGGAAAACGGTCCTGTCTTGTTCCTCTATCATTTTACATTTCTGATGTTAATTCCAGATTTATGCTTGGCTATAAGGCCACTATGTTTTTCCTGCAGTAGCAAGACAAAATTCCTTTGGAGTCCTATATTTTATATATAACTTCTCATAAAAAGTCCCAGATGACCTGATTGCCTTTTCTGCATCCAGACTTCTTGGCAGTAAAGCTCTATTGGATCTTTCTACCTATGTGATTATAGGCGGTTACTAGGCTATTGACGAGGAGGTTATTTCAAGCCTAGTCATTTCATCCCAATGTAATACAATAGATATTCTAGTCGATACCCAAGATTGTATTTAGTAATGACTACCCATGTCCATGAGGGTTGTGGGCACTATCCCCAGTATGAATTTATGGTGCCCCATCCACTTGTCCAGGTTCCTTTTGAACAGTGTCATAGAGGTGCTCTGCTTCACATAAATTGGCAGCCTATTCCAAAGATGCAGCAGTCACTGGGAGACCATTCTGCCCCTCCAGCGTGTCTTATTCAAGCTACAGGCTATGTCCCTGGAACATGAAGCTCTAGGCCCATTTGATTTATGGATGTGCAGCAAATTCATTAGGTTTGGGTCTGAGATGGCTCTGTAAGCCAGGCATAAGAGTCCCCTAAGAAGTCTATGTAATACTGAGTATAGTGACAGAGACTTCAGTCAGTCCGTGTAAGGTATGTGCTGGAGTCCCTTGATCATCTTTGTTAGAAACCTTTGTGGTCTCTCCAGCTGCTGCAGGTGCATTGTATAATATATGGCAAAAGGGGTGTTCTACTCAATTGTGGACCTGATTAGTGACTAGTATAGAGGGGTTATAACCTCCTTTGCTCTCAAGGCGATACCTTTGCTAATCAAGTGTGCTACGTAGAAAGCCTTCCTTACTACAGTAGATACATGGTGGTCAAAGGCGAATGATTTGTGGTCAGCTTTAACTAATGAGAGTCTGACAGTTGTAGTGGTGCATCTGTTTGTCATGTTAGTGAGGACCAGATTTAGTATGTCTGTTCCCCTTGGGGTTTGAACAATTTTCTCCAGAGCATTTGAGATAACAAAGTCAAGGAACTTTTGCTCTATTGAGTTAGGGCTAGAGTAGGTTTTCCAGTTTATGGTGGGATAATTGAAATCCCCCATGACCAGAGTGTTTGGCAATATTTGGATTGACTTCAGTTTGGTCAAGAAGGCATCATGAGCCATGTAGGGAGATCTATAACTGGCTATGACTTGAATGGGGGTCTGAACCACTCCTTTGGTTCTCACACATTTTGTTTTGTGGTCTGAAGGTGTGGAAGGGATTGTAGCCTTGCAAGACCAGGGGTATTCTTTTTGAGGCCTTGAACCAGGTTTTCTGTGACTGCACAGGCATCTACATCCTCCAATGATGGGAGTGCTTCCAGGGTGTGCAGATTTTGGATTAAGCTCCTACGTTTAGCAGCATAACCCTTGTTTTGTTATGACTGGCAATTTTCACGTCGGCAGTTTTTTAATGTGTTATCAAATCCACACTGATCCAAGTCTATTCTTTTGGTAGTATCCTGGCCACTCTTTTAGCCATAATTGCTATAAAAATTTTATAATCACGATTTAACACTGCTATTGGGTGATAGGGTCCTGTTTTTTTCCAATGAGCATTTAAGATTGCCATGCAGTGTTTTCCACAAATTTAAGGAATTTGAGGAAGTCCGATCAGTGGATCTTATTTTGATGGTTGTTTGATTACTTTCATTATAGGCCCTAGTTATTGACTATATATGTTGTACTATGTCTATATACCTACATGTATTAAAAAATGTATAATAGACACATTTTTGTTTTCTGTGTTCGGATAAATCTTTCTACAGTACAGGCCATGACTTAATCAACTGTTAAATGCTACACATTTTGCTTTTTCAATAGTGCGTGGACATTAGCAGTAAGAAATTCAAAACCTTGACCTACTTGCAATTTTTTGGGTTTGTACCTCCCGGCGAAAAGTTTTTCAAAGTTTCTGAAACACTTCTCACAGTCTGTGTGTGTTTGAACAACATATCACTATCTGTTAAAATTAACCAAAACCCAGCATTGTCCTCTGAAAATTTGGACATATCAACAGGATCAGCCTGACATTGTGCATCAAGATAGCTCACAACCACTCTGTTTCTAAGATAATGTTTTCTTTCAGGCTTGTGCATAGTGTAGACATCTTGTAAGTACAGCCATTTTGATACTTGGCTTCAGGTAACACCACTCCTCCTAGCAGCATCAAAAAATCTGCACACCTCCTAAACTAATAGCTACTAGGGGGTCAGGTACAATTTTTTAGCACATCACTCATCGTAACTGTAACAGTAATATCCTAAAACAAAATATCTGACTCTTTTCAAGGGTATAACATTTGAATACAACACATTCAGCAAAAATGCCATACTCACAAAAAAAAAACTATACTTTTTTACATGCTTCCTTGAATAAAAACACATTTTTAAAATTTCACAACAGAAAAAGACATTTCTTGGTATGCTGTGTAACTACAAACTCAGCTGTAGGATCAAGTACGGCATTTTCTTATGTTTGATTTTTTTAAACTATAATAAATATCTGCTGTGTATATCAAAGTTACCAGTACACAACCCTGTATACTCTGGTTTAGATCTTAAAATAGTATAGACAGAATATTTGTTACAATTACCATCACAACCCAGTTTACAGTTATGGTCAGACTTAACACCTCCACCCAGCATAAGTTTTTCATTTCACTCATTACAGTCTGAATAAAACACAGTTTTTGACAGGTGTATTGTACAGCTTTTGGAGAGTATTGTCATTAATCTGTACATCTATCATATCCTTCAAAATTTTGCAATTAACTGCTTTTCAATGTTATTTGATTTTTATCAAAAGGCTACATATATTGGCAGTGATCAGATGAACTATTTCCACAGTATTCCTTATTAGACCTTCACACATCATTAAGTTACATGTAGTACGGGACAGGGCTTCCAGCCTGTACAGGGTTTCTAAAATATTTTTGCGATTCCCTAATGCGACAGCTTTTTAAGCAATAGTACACATACTGTCATTTAGTTGCTGATGCATACATTTAAGCCATTTTGAAATGTATATCAGCTGCTTAAATTATCCTTTTATCACCAGGACTGTGTCAAAATATTTATTTTATTTATTCATTCTTGACTGGGTTAGACCCATTATGCTAGTAACCTCTTTTTAGGGAAGACCCAGAGGTGGTATTTGTACTATTGGGGAAAATGTAGTCAGGGCAGTGGGGAACTTCCTGTACTTTTTTCAATAAGTGCTGTGGAATCTTTTATATCAACCACAACCAATTAAAGCAGAATGGGACCTCAGTTTAACATCTCATCCGAAGGACGACACACTTGGGAATGCAGCACCCACTTATGCTGCACCACAGTGTCAACAATAGATCTACTCTGTAAGGGCATAGAACTCGCAGCCTTCTGCATGAAAGATGAATGTTGGCTGTTGTGCCACTGGCACTGAGAGTAATACAGGAACATTTTCAGGCCATTGCTTCAATCAGAAGTTTAATACTTCTGTGTTGCAACTGCAAATACAGTCCTGGAAATATCCTGTTTGTATTCACAGCTGTGCCTTCTCTGGTAGGGAATATCCATTCTCCATCCCTCACAGCTTATCTTTTAAGTGCCACGTTGTCCGTTCTTGTAGTAGCTGTATAAGAATCTCTTTTACCAAGTTCAACATAAGAACCCTTTCAGAGTGCATTATGTCAGACATGGATGCTGTACTAGTTTGTGTGACAATGCCTTTTGAAAAACTTTGCTTATCTTCTATTGACAGCTGTTTTTCATCATCTTGTGTAGTAAAATTAGGATCATCATTATGACAGGCTCAAATAAAATTTAACAATTCCCTGTTTAAACATAAGTTCATAGGCTAGTGATAGGCTGTCTACCCTTGATGGCCATTTTAAGCCTAGCCAGAATTCTCAACCCAAAGTTAAGAATCAAACTGTGTACCTTGTGTCTGAGGTAAACACCTTGACTATTATACCAACCTTCAAACTTAAAGGTTCATAGATGATCACTAGACTAACAACTACAGGGTGGTCATTTTAAGCCTAGTCATGTTAAGGGTGAGAATTGGACCCTGTATCGTGTGTCTGTAAGGTAAACACCTTGATCAGTATGCCAACCCCTAAACATTAGGCTAATGACTCCAGTGGGTCTTATTGGGTCTAGCCGTGTTAAAGGTGAGAATCAAACCATGCACTTCGTATTCACGAGGTAAACGCTTTGGCTATTATCCCCCCCCCCTTATAGTCCACCTGTTTATTCTCCAGTGGTGAACGACATGTTGTTAATAAATAAGGTTCTCTGTTAGCATTGTCCGTTTTAGGGCTATCAATCTTCTTGGCATGCTTACAGGAGCAAATTAACATAATCTGCCCATGCTACTGCATGGGGCCTGCTTTTATAAGCTACTGACAAAGTATGGGTAATGTCTTCTACTAACATCAGCTTGCTCATTTGTTTGCGGTTATGCCCCAACATGTCTAGTGACTACATTCAGGAAGTGGGTGTTTTAAACAATTGGAAGGCAATAACAGATGAAATTTAGGGGAAGGGACTTCTGCTAAAAATTGCTTTGGGGCAGGACTTCTAAACTCTTAATGCCATGGGGCATAACCGCAAACAAATGAGAAAGCTGATGTTAGTAGAAGACATTACCCATACTTTGTCAGTAGCTTATAAAAGCAGGCCATGTCAAACCCAGATTTGATGAATATGCTTCACCTCAAAAAATCTAGATCCCTCAGAACCACAAGGGCGGGAGACATAAACCTTGACACGGTTATTAATAGAACGTGCTGGAGGGACAGATTCCTCACCCAGAGACTCCCTATGCTGTGGAACAAAATCCCGGTACATGTGAGGCAGAGCACCTCGCTGGCCTTGTTCAAGAGGAATCTTGACCAATGGATGGGAGATCACATATATACCCCAGGGATTACTTCAGTGTCGTTGCTTGACAGAGGCACAGCAAAATAATAGGCATAGTTTTATTCAAACTAAAGGGGTGGCGAAAGCCAAATAACTATGGGCTAGGCTTATAAATGCCCTTGGGCAGATAGCCTAGTATGAACCTATAAACATTAATCTTTCTGACATTTTGTATGTACCCTCACTTCTGATGGATTACTACAATGCCTTTTGTCTTGGGTTTCCTACTGCTGACAATGAGTACCTTCAGCTGGATCAGAGCTCTGCAGTTGCAGTTTTGACTGGTGTTCTTAATCATCTCTTACACTATATCTCTTCTGCAGAGTCTGTAATGGCTTCCCATGGCATTAAGAGTATCCAGAGTAGAGTGAAATATAGGTGTTGGCCAATTCTATTTAAACCCCCATCAGCTCTTCTAGTAACACAGGCTCCTAGTTAAATGTAGATAATCTGGGGTGTAGGCAAGGCTTCATCCAGTACAAAATGGAGGCGAATAGAACTTATATATTTTTTTCCCTCTTGGCTGCCTTTAGAGTAGCCTCTTGAAGCTCTTTGCTGTTGGTAGAAACTGAATGTTTCAGCCCTGACCGATAACCAAGTTAAGACCAACCACCATTTGGAGCCATCTTGTAAATATCTACTTTCCTTGTTTGTTTTAGTCTCTCATCTTTTTCAGTTTTAACTCTCCCCAGATTAAAAATCTGAGGCCACCACCAGAATAAATCTTGTCAGTTTTATTAATTGTCATTATCAATAAGAGGTAGAAAGAGAGTGACTACTTTATTAAACCAAACACATATTATACCCTTTGCTAATGAAAATGGATGTATATGTGCAATCCAGTTGTACAAAAAATTACAAGTTAGAACTCTGTAAATAATATCAGTAACCAGTGCACCGTTATCTTGACGTTTACACAAGTTTTATAAAAATCCCTCTTTCAATGATGTACTCTCCAATAGTACTCATGCATTGACTATTTGCACATGTATATACTGTAATGTAAGAGATACATATTTACAAATTTCACTCTCCACAAAAAACATACAACAAACCAATAGATTCATATCACATTTTTTTTTTTAGCTTTCCTCCTCCAATGCATATCAGACACAGTTCACTGCACTTTCAAACTAAGCTTCAAAATGGAGGAGGAAATAAAACTACTTTTATTTGTTAGCCTGTTATCAGTACCACTTCTTGAATGTATTTAGCCTTATTTATTCCATGACCTTACCATAATTGATGCAAAAGATTTTTTTTTTCTTTTCTCTTGTCATACATTTGTTATCCTACTAACACTATATGTACCTCAAAATGTTAGTTTTCAGGGTAAATATGGCATTTCTTTTTTTATTCATATTTACATTTTCTGTACCAGCCTTGCCTCTAACTATAGGGCCAACCTGTCTACAATACACTGGCTCCATATAGCTTCATTAGTTTCAGATTATGAGGACTACTTTGAATATTCTATTTTTAGTATATCTACACTTTTTTACTGCAAATGCTCATATAAAAACAATATACATACAAGAGGTTATGTTATGGAATCAGTCCTGCCAAGAAAAGACATACAATTTACAGTATATAAACTCCCATTAACCAGCACATAGACATAAACTGTCATTAACAAGCACATGCACATAAGTCTGAAACTTTATCTTTTATTCTTTTATCTTCTAACACAAAGCAAATAATAGTATACATGTCAACAAAAAGAATAGACATGCATACGTGTGTGTGTGTGTGTGTGTGTGTGTGTGTGTGTGTGTGTGTGTGTGTGTGTGTGTGTGTGTCTGTCTCTCTCTCTCTCTCTCTACATACATATATATATATATATATGTGTGTGTGTGTGACCAACTGCCGAATGTCGGTTATTCCAAATCAGAATGTCGAATTTCAAGGTGCCAAATGGTCGGAATGTCATAAATTCCAAATTCAACATTCCCGACTGCTCTACCACCTAAGCAAGTGCTACCATGGGTCAAAAAGGGGGGGGGGGTGTTTTGTGTTTTGACATAATTGCATTTGCAATTATGCAAAGTCACTGCACTGCTTTCGAACATTTTCTGGATGGCCATCCACCGGTCCACCAAATGTGTGCATACTTTTATTTATATATATATATATATATATACACACATATACATATATATATATATATATATATATATATAAAATGAGACACACACACACACACACACACACACACACACACACACACACATATATATATATATATATATACACACACACACACACACACACACACACATATATATATATATATATATATATATATATATATATATATATATATAAAATACATATCAAAACAATGTATATGAAAGAGGCTGTGTAATCAAAATCCGTCTCTTCACAACATGACTTTCACTTTATACCATACAAGCTACCTTTACCTAACTCTGTCATAACTACTCTTCACTTTTATCTTTTAACACCAAGCAAATTATAGCATATATGTGGCTAATATATAATATATATGTGTGTGTATGCATATAATTTATATTTAGACTGAGAGAGACACATACACACAGTTACTCTTGTAGCTTTTAATGCTCTTTCCTAATAATTAAACAGACTGGTTGTGTGATATTAATGGAAGAGAGGTTCTTATGCTTGCTGTCAAGCTGATGATCAAAACCAGTTAAAGCTTTTTTGTACCCAATACCTCATCCTAGATCAAACGTTAGAATAGATAAAGCAAATATCCAGAGATCATTGTTGTGATTTCACTGTTCAGTGGGAATTCAATATCTCCCCTAATGGATTGTCTATATGTAGTTTCACATATTTACCAAACTGCTAAGCCTGGTCACCACAGCTATTAAAAACACTGTTGATGACAATGCACTCATCTAGTTCTTTACCAGGGATATTCATTATTTTAATGTAGTAGAGGTAAGGCCTAATATGTCGGAGTAAGGAAGATCTAATTTCAGTGAACGCCGTCTTATTTTTGCAGTATGGGCCTATGGCCATTCAGTATAAAAGTCAAAATCCAGCAAAGCCATAAATATATTTCTTCCTTAGAAACTGAGAAATACTTTTTTAATCAGATTTTTTTTTTTTTTATAAATGCTCTTTAACTGTTGGAGATGTACAAAGTTTCAAAGGGATCATTCTACAATTGCTTAGTAAGTATGCTGCACAGCATCTATAGCAGATAACGGACAATTTACTTGTATGTATAATCCCCTCTATCAAGAACAGTAAACTGAAAGGAAAGCAAAGCATACTTATAATCGGACTTCCAGATGACCAGCATGTAAATATATAATGGGCTACTTTAGACTGGCAAAGCAGTCAAAGATATTTCTGTGATTTGCAGCTCTTGGTGTGAAAGGATGTTCACAAGTATTTTGCATTAGCATAGAAAGGCTTAAAATCAGAATGCAGAGCTTTTCTACAATCCTTAACGATCTCTCAGTGTAACATGCATATGCTAGTATTTAGCAATAATTGATGTAACTGTAGCCCTACTTGAGTATCTGTTGTGGTGAAATACCTCCAAAGATTCCCACACTCAGCTTTAGTTTCAAAATTCTTGCAAAAAAATGTATTCTGTTATTCTCTTGTCGTGACTTCCACAGGTTAATAAAGCATCTTGCCAACTAGACTATTTATTTACTGGACTTTCATAGTTGAGTAATGACTGCTCCACTAAGTATATATTTCAGGCAAAGCCTAGGGTTTAGAAGGAAAAAAAAAAACATAGCACTTTGTTTGTTTATAATAGGGTTGGAAGAATATTCTGAAGTTTAGAGACTTCATGAAATTAACATGAGATTTGTTACCTTTTCATGTAGATTTTTAATTGCATTTGGATTTGCAAAACCACTCGTAGATTAAAACAGAGACTTTAAAAGAAAACTGTGCAACTTAACATTCAGTACTTTCACACTTAAGCATGGAAGATCATGTTTTTTATTATAAATGTTTTCTTGTTCAGCTGTAGGCACAAGTTTGTCAGAGGTAGAGAAGAGATTAAGTAAAAGAGAAAGGTTGGGCTGCAGTTGGACAGGAGAAGGACTGTTATATTAAGGTTTCTGAGACAATTGCAGCTTATGTGCCCTTTAATATCCTTCCAGTATAATACAGGGAAAGTCTCTGCTGCGTGGAATGAAGAATAATTGCCCCTTTTAACAAAAGCAGGTAATAGAATGCTGAAACTAATTACAGATTGCAAGCGATCTTGAATTGTTGAATAAAAACTGGTTAACATATTCAGCATGCCAAGCATTTTTTTAAAGCATGATATCATTGCAGAATTTCCAGTTCGGCTATAAAACTGTTCTCAAACTGTTAGCATCTCCCTCCCAAATGATCAGATTAATGCTTTCCCTCTTTTTTTTTTCCCTTGGGTATCTGACACTGTGAGTACATCATAGATCACTTTTTAGTCCTCTCTCTGCTTTTCTCTGAGTTAGAATAAAACTCTAATTAGTTCACTCTTCCATTTCCAGCATTCTATAGTTATTGCAGAATATGCAATCAGACCTGGAAACAGACCAAAGTAAGTTAGACTTTGACAGTTTTACATTGCCTCTTGTTAATCTCCTTCTTCCCTGTTTTGTCTCAATAACCCTCCCTCGGAAAACTCATGCTCACTTGAGTGAAAACCAGTTATTGTTCTGCACTGCTTCAGATAATTTTTTTTTCTTATTGTTGAGTGACTGCTGAGTTAGCATATATAAGTTTTGGGGTGGGAGGGCTTGTCTCCCATATTGGGAAGTGCAGTGGCCCTTTGCAAAAAATGATTACTTGATATGAGCAATTACTACCTCCATGACCTTTGAGCAGTAGACCTCCTCCTTTACAGCCATGCATGGCTCCGCCTCGCCACTTGCTTTCACTATATTATCACTTGCCACGACTTACCCTTTTCCATGTTTCATAATCCCCCCATCCATTTTCTCCTTTTTTCTGGTACTGGTCACTGGAACTCTGCCACCTAATTTCATAACTCAGATTTATCTGCTTATTTTTGAATTCAAGTTCCCCTGCATCATTTCCTTATCCCTGATGATTGTCCAAGTCTTTTTTGGATGTTTCTGTCTCCATATGACTTCACACTCTAGTTCAAGAGAAATATATCCAGGAATACTAGTGAGAAAGTGAGACTAAACCTTCTTAAGTTATCCCTTATTTCTTCCGTCCTTTGCTTTCATTTTCCTGTATAGGACATCTGAAAAAAATTGACAGCAGTTCATTTGTATTCCTCAGCTGTAACAATTCTTCTATCCACTGCCAGAGTTATGAGCCATTCTTTGGTTCAGTAATTGTGCAGCTCATAGTATATATGCGAGCATACCCCTGGCACCCTGCTTTCTTCCACTTTGACCGCGCTTCCTTCTAATTTGCTGTATCCTGTCTTTTTCAGGATACACACTGGCTGGATTATGTATTTACTGGCAAACATTTTTTAAACGTAGTCTTTTCAGTTCAGACTGTTTGTTCTTCCTGAGACATTATTTTCAAGTTTTTCCTGCTTTATCTCCTTCTTCTGGCTGTCCAGTTGCCTCCTTAGACTCTAGACTTCTCTTTCCAGTGACTGCAAGCCTTGCTAGCCGAGGCATTTTATTCTCCTCTTCTGCCTGTCCTTTTGTTTGGTCTTCACAGCTTCTCTATTATATCCTGGTGTGCAGCTACCAAACATGTTAAGTATATAGTGTTGCCATCTACCACTGTTAAGACTTTCAGGATTGTTTCTATTTTGCATTTTGTCTTCAACCATCCAGAATACATTTCTCCAGAATTGTTGCTCTAAAGGTAATCTTTATTGTAATTAATTTTCTTCTTCTCCAGATGTTTTTTTTTGCTTTTTGCTTTTACATTTCTTTCTTTTCTTGGCAGACTTGCACAGGTGCTCCAGGACTAAGCAGCAATCCCGTGGGATATCGTTCACTTTGACCCCTGGTTTTAGGGGTTTTAAAATGACAGCCAGAATAAGATGGAAAAAAAATTAAGGAATGAACTATATGCAAGAAGGAAGAGGTGAAAGCAATATATGGAAAAGGGAGGGGAGCTAAACAAGGAATTGATGTATTCAGTGGGTCTTCATCAGGACAAGGAATAACTAAGCCAGAAAATGCATTTATATGGGTAGATGAACAAGTCAGAACAAAATAAAAAGCAGTACATGAAATGAGTAATTGTGTTTTTTTTATTATGTTGAGGTGTTTACCTTACTTCAAGTGGAATGTAATATAACTTGACTGGAGAGAAAATGAGAACAATAAGGGAACTGGTTAAGAAGGATTTGCATGGCCAGTAAGGGAGGACCATTGGATGAACCAAATTCTGAAAACTAGTTTGTAAATCTTAGGAAGTGGAGAGGTTGCAATAAATGGCAAACACTGGTTGTTCTGCACTGCATTTTTTGTTAAAGACATAGGTGAGGCATAGCAGTAAAACATTCATATGCAGCTAGTGAGATATGTTGTTAAGGAATTTCAAAAGCTGGCAAAAGACTGAGATCATCCCCCAGAGCTGTTGCATGAGTCCCTAACTGAGATATTGATACCCAAGGAGTGGAAGTATACATAAATTGTTTTAGTCCAGAACTGAGGAGCAAAAAGACAGCCCCAAGAATATTAGACTGGTACATCTGACCACAGTGAAGGGGAAAGTCATACAGAGAATATTGTAGGAAAGACAGTAATTTTTTGGAGGAGAGCTATTTCCAGGATATCAACATGTATGGGTTTATAGCTGGAAACAATAGCCAGATGAACTTTATACTTTTATGACTGCCTTAATATGTCAACCCAGTTATGCAATCTGCCTAGTATCATGTACTAGGATTTCATTAAACCCTTGAGTCTCGCACCTAGGAGACTACCAGAAAAATAAGAGGGGTTGGGGGAGGATGATTTATGTACCCGTTGCATTTGTTAGCCAGAATAGTCCACTGGGCAGAAATGTACTCCTTTTCAGTAGAGTACCAGTGGGAAAAGCTCCATTTCATAAAAGTTAGGATTACAGTTTAAGTTTTTTCTTTGATAAAAAGTCAAGGTACAACTGTGTACTATTTTAGGAACACATGAGATTACAAAGTTTAGTACAGAAATTGCAAATGTGATGTACTCATTTTCTACAGAAATGACAATGCAGATATATTTGTTTTATATACATTTGATTAAAGACATATACATATGTACAGGCAGTAAATTATGTTGCTTCTTTTCTATGATAAAATGTATGTTGGATATATCAAGTATGGGATGGCATAGTTTGTATATTGGTGACAGATGGTCTGTTTTGAGTTAACAAGGTTTACAGAATGATACTTCTAGGTTTATGGAATGTGTGGAAGAGTTGTGAGGTTACTGTGGAGACACTAGAGAGTTTAAAGAGGGTAAATTTGAATAGGAAGAGTGGAATAAAAATTAAGGGCAAATAACTGAGGATGGAGAGTGTGGAATGTATTAAGTAGGGAGTAGGCAAGTATAGCAGGGGAATGTAAAGAAGTGAGTTAGCCAGGGTGTGTGCAAGAGCAGTGCCAGGAGTTCTTTTAGTTTGTTTAGAAGGTTGCAATCATTTGTTAGGGGATAGAGTTGCAGATTTTGTAGATATGTGAAGAGTACAGAGCATATCTTGAGGAGTTTTGGATTTCATTAGAACTAGGAGGCATTTCTTAGCTGACTGGAGGTGGTATTTTGACTGATAAATTTATAAAGAGATGTTTTTTTAGACCAGGGCCATTTTTGGGCTTTTATATGAGGTTAGGCATTATGGTTAGCTGTGAGGTAGTTCAGGCCAGTGAAGCTGCCTGACGACAACGTGGTGTGAGTTAGAAGGGGCATACTGGCAGGGAAACTTGCTGTTTTGTCATAGCACTGTCTGAGCACATTATTTTGGGAAGCTTGTAGGTTCACAATATAGGTGCAGCATATATTAGTGTTACAAGCAGGAGAACTAACGCTACAGCTTTTTATTTATTCATTTTTTGCATCAAGATGTGAGGAATTGCCTGACTCTGTAGTGGGAACCAATTTTCTGTTCAACTCCTAGAAGCCTTGTAGAGGCTATTATGTCAATTCTGTTTTTTATTATTATTATTATTATTATTAGATGCTAGACTCCAAAAGGCATTTTTGTGAAATGATTTGTTTAGGGGTGAATAGTACGAGTTTAGATTTTTATTAGATTAAGCAGAAGGTTGTTCATTAGCCAGCCAAAATACTATTGCTGTAGTAGATTGCTTGGATTGCTACTGTTCTTTTTTTTTTTTCTTGCAGGTCCTGCATAGTTTTGGCAAATCCTGTAAGGGTGTTAAGAGTGGCATTGTTAGCATGTTTGATTATAATACTTTGCAGGCTAACTGAAGGTCATTTATCCCACTTAGGAAGTCCCTCAGAAGAAATCATGCAAGAGGAAGCATCTGAACTCCCCAGAGGGGAATCTTACTTCAGATACCAATCTTGATGATGCAGAAGGGTCACCTCTTTTGGAGACCTCATGGAAATGCTGAAACAGAGAAGTTACTGGCAGTCATTTTCCCCTTTAGCCAAAGAGTCGGTATACCTGAAGGCTTTTGGATCTCACCCTTCAACCTCCTGGGTGACAACACCTTCCGAAGAACTTATTCAGTTAATCACTTGGAAGGCCTGGGAGAATCCAGAATCCATAGAGCCTACTCATAGGAGGCCAAATAAGTACATCCCAGCCCCTAAGGACCAAGCTTTTCTTACCAAAGGTGTAGCAGTAGATGCCATGGTCGTGACGGCTGCCAAAAAAAAGGAACTTTCAGAGACCAGTTCTCCATCTATCCTCCTCATAAGGATTCTAGGACCATGGATAGGTATGGGAAGCACATTTTCTCTTCAGCGGCTTTTACCTTACGATTGCTGAACTATCTCACCCAACTTGCAAGATTTCAGTGGGATCTGCTAAAGGAACTATCGGACTGCCTCCAAGGAGCTGTAGCCGAGGTGGTGGCAGATAATATCCGCACTCAGCTCACTACCCTCAACTCTGTGGTAAACTTCTCCATGAGACTGATCTTGTATGCAGCAGATGGAGTGCGTAGGGTACCAGATTCAGGCATTAGAAGACAGGTCTGTATGTGCCTTTGCGACTTCACAGAGCCCTTTAAGTCTTGATGCTTCCTTCAATGGCTCATCTCTGTTTGGGCCCAAGGTAGAAGAAATGCTAACCCAGTGTGAACGGGAGGGTAGGACCTTGTCGGTCATTGAAGTGCATTTTTTCACACCCACCAGACCATTTCCAAAGGGTCAGAGGGGCAGTTGAAAGATGTGGTTCAAAAAACTCAGGACACTCAGCATGGAAGTTCCCTCAGGGGCAGAGGGGGAAACAATAATGGAAGATGCTGCCCGTGCAACAGAGGAGGCCCACAGAATCAGGGCTCCAGAGAATCTTTATGTTACAGACCCTTTCAGCACTTTTGAAGGAGTGCCCGACTGCTCGCCTCTGGAGGCAGACATGGGGGTGATTATCACTGCACCTCGAAGCCTGGCAAAAGATAACCAATGATAAATGGGTGCAGGACATAATATCCAGGGGATATATTATTCCCTTTTCTTTCCCCACCCCTGTAAACAATTCCATTCCAGACATTTCACCCACTCTGAAGCTACAAGCAACATTAGAAATTCAAAAGTTGCTCAAAAAAAGTCATCCAAGAAGTCTCTGCAGACCAGAGAGGATCTGGAACTTACTCAAGATTCTTTTTAGTCCTAAAGAAAACATAGGACTGGAGACTCATACTGGATCTCAGCAAACTAAGCAAATCAGCAAAGAAAACCATGTTCCAGATGGTAACACTGCAGTAGATACTTCCATTCCTGGAAAAAGACAATTGGATATGCTGTATAGACCTTCAGGACATGTACTACCACATACTAATGAAAAGATGATCAAGAAGGTTTTTGCACTTGCGGCTAGGAGCCAGTCACTTCCAGTTTTGAGCTGTGCCCCTTGCTCTCAATACAGCCCCAGGGTTTTCACCAAATGCATGGCAGTAGAAGCAGATTACTTGAGATGCAGAGGTTTCTGGGTGTTTCCATATCTGGACCGACTGGCTCATTACCGCCCTGACCAGGCATCTTCTGCTACAAGCCAAAGACTATACACTACAACTTTGCTTCTCTCTAGGCATTTCCATCAATTATGACAAGTCTGCTCTAGAGCCATATTAAAGTTTAAACTTTATAAGAGCAGAGATAAATCCAACTGTGCTGATAGCAAGACTATCCCCCGAAAGAGTGCAATATCTATGTTTATATGAGGAAATATTACTCAAGAAAACATGAGCCAGTGCGTGACAAGTGTGACGCCCGTGCCCTGGCCCAGCAAACAAGGAGCCTCAATCCTCACCACTAACACCAGTGAGGGGCATCTCGTATAGGAGGAAAGGATAACCAATACACACAGTAAAGTGCAATTTCCCTTAAGAACAGACACAGATCACAGTCTGTCCGGGGCTGGTCGCTCCCTTGCTCTCCAGGTCCCCAATAAAACTCCCCACTGCCACTATAGTGTCCAGACCTCGGCTCAGTGGGCAAGCTAAAACCTCCAGCACCCTCTCTGTCCAACCAGTGCTTCGTGTCCCTGCCCAAGTAGCTCACACACACACACACACACACACACACACACACACACACACACACACACACACACACACACACACACACACACACATTTTGAGAAGAGTTTATACAACCACACAGACACTCCTGGGGAAGGCTGGCACAGGTTCTCCAGCTGTGCCCCTTTTTACCCAGATTATAAGGTAGTAACAGTTGCCACCACCCACTAATATTTATCAGCTACTCGAAGGCCATTAAAACTGTGTCCAATTATTACTGTGCAATATTATTATCTAATTGGTAGTATGCCCAGGGCTAAAGCTATTAGAGGGACTTTGTACAATTTTACCAAAGGCATGCAAGTACTCTAAAGAGCTTAAATTATCTCTACAAAACAGCCACCACAGTTGAAAGGGTTTAAAAATATTTAATAACAAATAGTCAAAACACAAGACAATACTTTTTACTACATAGTGCTAGTCAAGAGTTCAGAGATCACAGAGAAATACTTAAAATAATTCAGTAGTACAGTTCTGACATCACAGAAAAACACTTAGAAATAGCTAGAAACTAGAAAGATTTGACTAAGAGAAAACACAAGTCTAAGATAAACTTACATATAGAGCAAGACAGTGATGGAGTTGGATGGTCAAGACAAAGATGCTTAATGCTCTCTGATTCTCTCTTTTTTTAAATCACATTCCTGGTCCACATTACATCATTCTTCACACTTCCCTGGGTTACATTACATTATTCTTAACTCTTCCCTGGGTTCCCAGGCTAACAGAAACTACATTTACATTCTTCACCTCTGGGCAGAAACCAGAGCAATAAAGGACATTTATGCATGTAAATTCTGGCCATTAACTCTGGCCTTAAAACAATAGGCAGGATGCCTCACTCTAGACTTGCTGACTCCAAGTTTTAACATCAAAGGGTCACAACATGCTTTACTTGGTCAGTAGAGTGCACTGTTACAGTTTTTTCAGTTCCACATGTAACACTATTTTTACCATTTAAGACAACAAGCCTGTGGTTTACATTAATATTTACAGATGACAGAATTATCTCCAGAATTCTATCTGGTAGGGTTGGCAGCCTTCACCTATCTTCACATACCCCCCCCCCCCGGGAGAACTCAAGCTAGTTTTTCAAGTGACCGATGAGAAATGCTGCTTGAGGGAGTTAGGTCTGTCTGAGTATACCTTACCCCATTCCCTGTCTTGAGAGCCCATCTGCACTGGCATTGCTAATCCCACTGCAGTGCTGCATGGATATATCATATGCTTGTAACCCCAGGCTCTGTCTTAGCAACTTGGCATTTTGCTGGCTGGCTCTGTTTAACCATGTTAGGGGGTTGTGATCTGTCATAACAGTGAATTTTTTTCCATACAGATAAGGCTGAAGTTTCTGCAGTGTTCACACTATGGCTAGACATTCCCTTTCTACAGCTGTATAGCATTCCTCACTGGGTTGGAGCCTACAACTGAGATAAACCACTGGGTGCTCTTCCCCCTCTGAAGAAATCTGGCTAAGTACAGCCCCCCCATGGTTGGAAGCATCCACCTGCACAACAAATTCTTTGCTGTAATCTGGACTGGCTAACATAGGGAGTCATCCCAAAGCTTCTTTAAGCTTCTGGAATGCCTGCTCACATGCTGGGGTCCACGCTACATTATCTAGCCTGTTCTTCCTTGTCAGGTCTGTGAGGGGAGCAGCTATGGTACTGTAACTGGGGGCAAATGTTCTGTAGTACCCTGCTGTTCCTAAAAATGCCCTCACCTGCTTTTTAGTAATAGATGCAGGCCATGCCTGAATGTGCTTCCACTTTGGCAGGTTCTGGCCTTATCTTACCACTCCCCACTTTGTCCTAGGTAGGAGACCTCTGCCATACCCACCTGACATTTGCTTGGCTTAAAGGTCAACCCTGCCCTGTGTAGTCTGCCCAGCACCTCCCTGACATGCCGAAGGTGCTCTGTCCAGGAATGGCTGTAGATTGCAAAATCATCTAGGTAAGCAAGGTCAAACCCGCCTGGTGCTGCTAGGATATGAGGTAAGCAAGGGCAAACCCTTCTGCTCCTGCTAGGATATGATCTACCAGCCTCTGGAATGTTGCTGGGGCATTCTTCATCCCAAAGGGCATCTTTGTGAACTCTTGCAAGCTAAAAGGAGTCACAAAGGCCGACTTTTCTCTAGCACTGGGAGTCAAGGGTTCCTGCCAGTAACCCTTGGTAAGATCGATAGTTGTAAGATGCTTAGCCCCATCCAGCTGCTCTAGTTCCTCATCTGTCCTAGGCATGGGGTATGCACCTGACTCTGTGTGACTATTTGATTTCCTGTAGTCCACACAGAACCTGGTGCTGCCCCAGGTGGGTGCACCCTGGTTTCCCAGTGAACATGTCCCCAAACTCCTGCAACACTGCTTGGATTTCTCAAACCTGGGTAGGAGATAGCTGCTGGGACATGGCTACCCCTTCCACTGAGGTGTCAGCCCGAGCCTCACCGAGGAGATCAGTCACCAGATCTCCCTCAGACTCCTGCAATCCACTGCAAATGCTCAGCACAAGGGCCTCCCTATCATGGTAAGGTTTCATCATGTTAACATGGTACAATTTGTGCCCCTGCCTTCTGCCTAGCAGTTCCACCATGTAGTTAACATAACTTACCATTTTTACCACCTTGTAGGGTCCCTCCCAAGCTGCTTGCAGCTTGTTGCGTCTGACAGGAATGAGAACCATTACCTGCTGCCCCATAGCATACTGTCTAGCTCAAGCATTCCTGTCATACCACACCTTTTTCTGTTGCTGGGCTTCTGCCAGGTTCTCCTGGACCAAGCCCATGAGTTCCCTGAGCCTTGTCCTGAGGTTCAGGATATATGCCACAATAGACTCCTTGTGAGACTCGCACTCACCTTCCCACTCATCTCAAATTAAAATTGGAGGTCCCCTCACCCTTTGCCCATACAGCAACTCAAAGGGTGAAAAACCTGTGGATTCCTGGGAAACCCCTCTGTAAGTAAACATATGGGGCAAATATTTGTCCCACTCCCTCTTAAACTGATCTGCAAATGCCCGTGGCATGGAATTGATTGTAGAGTTTAACCTTTCAACAAGACCATTAGTCTGGGGATGGTATGGGGTGGTCTTTTATGTGCTTCACCCCACAGGACTTCCACAGACAAGCCAGCAGGTCTGACATGAAATTAGCACCTCTGTCAGACAGTATTTCTTTTGGGAAACCTACCATGCTGAAAATCTCTAACAACGCATTTGCCACCTTCTCTGCCTCAATGGAGGACAAAGCCACTGCCTCAGGTTATCATGTAGCATAATCCACTACCACTAGGATATACTTTTTCCCTGTGGAACTTGGGGTACTCAGACCCACAATATCCATAGCTACCCTCTGAAATGGCTGCTCAATCACAGGCAAAGGCATCAAAGGAGCTCTCACCTTGCCTCCTGCCTTGCCTACCTTTTGGCACTGCTCGCAGGTCCTGCAGTACCCTGTTACATCCATGGAAATTCCAGGCCAATAGAAGTTCTGCATAATATGCCTCTTAGTACGTTTTATACCCATATGACCTGCAAAGGGAATATCATGGGCTATGGCTAGAAGCACCAGACAGTAGGCTCTAGGCACTACCAACTGCTGTATGCTCTCACCTTCTAGCCCTCCCTCAGGGGTCCACTTTCTGTATAGTAACCCTTTGTCCCAGTATACAGATTCCCCCTTTCCTTAAATAAGGTGCCTCCCTAGCTACCTTCCTCGGGCCTTGCAATGTAGGGTCTGAGAGCTGAGCCTGTCTCAACTCTCTCCTTGTAACCCTTCTTAGCTCCCCTTCCACAGGAAGTCTGGCATCCTCTGACAGTGGTGCCTCACTGTCAGCCTGGGTACTACTACTTACCTCTACCTTTGCAGTCACTCTGTCCAAGGGACCATCAGTACTCCCAAGCAGCTGTGGCTCACCTTCAGTCTCACTGCTACAGGGTAGCTCCCTCCCTGAAGTAACCACCTCACCAGTCCTGGCTGCAAGTATGCAGTCTGTCTGGGTCTTCCCAGGCTACCAGACCCACATGCTTGTCTTCTAGCCTGACTGCATGTAACTACACAAACACATGGTACTGCCTCATCCAAATTCTTCCCTATCAGGACATCTGCAGGATGGTAGTTTGGTACCCTTATTGTCTCAAGACACCCTACTATTGGCATTTTGTCTTTCCCACTTACTGGCTCCCTCACCTTTTGTCCCCCACCTTGCCTCCATGGACACTTCTATGCCACATGGCCCCACTGGTTGCATTAAAAACATTTAACCCCAGCTCCTGGATGTGTACCTGGACTAGTGGCTTACCCTGCTGCTGGCAG
The DNA here is from genome assembly GCF_019279795.1 of Protopterus annectens. Taxonomy (NCBI): domain Eukaryota; kingdom Metazoa; phylum Chordata; order Ceratodontiformes; family Protopteridae; genus Protopterus; species Protopterus annectens. The sequence goes on from NC_056748.1 coordinate 421,428,087, forward strand.
TTTCTGTTGGGGCAGTCTGTGCTGCCCACCATGGTTGCTTTGGACCCATGAGCAGTACTGGGGGATCCCTTTCCTGTGCAAGACTGCCCTGCTTACCAGGTATAGGTCTCCCTTCTTCCCCATCACATCTGAAGTGGCACATTGTCTATCAGCTAACCAGATCCTCATGTCCTTGGACAAAGTGCTAAGGGCTTGTTCCCTCACCAAAAGGTCTGCCAGCCCTTCAAAAGTGGTGACCTGACATCCACTCACCCACCTATGGAAATAAGTGCTCAGTTCAGCAACATATTCACACACACTTTCATCTGCCTTGCATCTATGCTCACAAAACTTTTTCCTATACATTTCAGGTGTTAGCTTAAACGATTCTAACAAGTGATTTTTACAGCAGTATAATCAAAACATGCAACGTCAGACATTTTTGACAAAACAGTTACAGCTTTACCATGGAGTAAGGGGGTCAGGAACCATACCCAGAGCCTTTGATCAACACCATACTGTTTGCATACCCTCTCAAACATATGAATGAAACTATCAAATTATCCCCCTCTTTAAACTGCGGAAGAAATTTACTAACCTTTTGTGCTTTGGGGTCCAGTTACTCCTTTCCCCATTAACTCCATGACTCTGGCGAAGAGTCAGTATTTCCTGTTCATGCTTCCTCTGCCGCTCCTTTTCCTCTGCTTCCAGGTGTAGCAGTTTCTCATTCTCCTCAGCCTGTAGACGACTCAGTCTCTCAGCTGTTTCTTTCTCCAAATGCCTGGCCTCCAACTCAAGTCTCTCTAGCTCCAGATGGATTTTTAAGTCCTCTGCAGAAAGGTTGAGCTGTCCATTCTCAGAGGATATTATATCTCCACTGCCATTCTGATTGTTCTCCTGGTTGCTGTTTTCTGATGCAGCTGTAACCAAGGCTGCAATCAGGTCTGCCTTAGTCAGGTTTCCATGCACCAGTCCCCTAGCCTGGCACATCTCAGCTAGCTAGCTGTTTGTCAGCTTTCCATACTCCTCTGCTGACATGCTGCCTGTTCACCCTGACTAACTAAACTAACAAAAGAAATAAAAACAATTGTGATCTGAACTCTGAGTATTCACTGCGTGGCTGATTTTTAGAGTACAAAACACCTTCAAAGCTCACTGTACACAAGCTACAGGAATTCACTTTACCCACACCACTACAAGCCAATTAGTATTTGCCAACCAATTAATATGTGGTGTGGATATCCCACCACTGCTAAACAATTAATATGTGATACCCGTGCCATGGCCCAGCAATCAAGGAGCCTTAATCTTCACCACTAACACCAGTGATGGGTCTCTCATGTAGGAGGAAAGGATAACAAATACACTCAGTGAAGCGCAATTTCCCTTAAGAGCACACAGAGATCACAATCAGTCCAGGGCTGGTCACTCCCTTGCTCTCCAGGTCCCCAATAAGACTCCCCACTGGCACAGCTATAGGGTCAAGATCTCAGCCTAGCGGGCAAGCTAAAACCTCCAGCACCCTCTCTGTCCAACCAGTGCTTTGTATTCCTGCCCAAGTAACACACACACACACACACACACACACACACACACACACACACACACACACACACACACACACACACACACACACACACACACATTTTGAGAAAAGTTTATACAACCACACAGACACTACTGGGGAAGGCTGGCACAGGTTCTCCATCTGTGCCCCTTTTTTCCAGACTATATGGTAGTACCTGCTGTCACCACCCACTAATATTTATCAGCTACTCAAAGGCCCTTAAAAGGGTGTCCAATTATTATTGTGTAATATCCAATTGGTAGTATAGCCCAGGGCTAAAGCTATGAGAGTGGCTTTGTATAATTTTACCAAAGGCATGCAAGTACTCTAAAGAGCTTAAATTATCTCTACACAAACTGCCACAGTTGAAAAGGTTTAAAAATATTTAATAGCAAATAGTCTAAACACAAGACAATACTTTATACTACACAGTGCTAATCAAGAGTTCAGAGATCACAGAGAAATACTTAAAATAATTCAGCAGTACAGTTCTGACATCACAGCAAACACTTCTTACTAGTTTCTAGCTATTTCTAAGAGAAAACACAAGTCTAAGATAAATTTACATATAGAGCAAGACAGTAATGATGAGTTGGAGGGTCAAGACAAACATATTTACTGCTGTCTGATTCTCTCTCTTTTTTTAAAATCACATTCCTGGTTCACATTACATCATTCTTCACACTCCCCTGGGTTACATTACATCATTCTTCACACTTTCCTGGGTTCCCAGGCTAACAGAAACTAGATTTACATTCTTCACCTCTGGGCAGAAACCAGAGCAATAAAGGACATTTATGCATGCAAATTATGGCCATTAACTCTGGCCTTAAAACAATAGGCAGGATGGCTCACTCTAGACTTGCTGACTCCGAGTTTTAACATCAAAGGGTCACAACATGCTTTACTTGGTCAGTAGAGTGCACTGTTCAGTTCCACATGTAACACTATTTTTACCATTTAAGACAACAACCCTGTAGTTTACATTAATATTTACAGATGACAGAATTATCTCCAAAATTATATCTGGCTAGGCTGGCAGCTTTCATCTATCTTCACAACAAGTACTACAGGTTCTGGGAAAAATGGCAGCTTCCACTGTACTTGTCCCCTTAGCTCACCTCCACATGTGGATACTTCAGTGGTTACCTTCGACACAATGGTCAATTGTTGATTTGCCAATGTCACACAAGATTCTCATAACAAACTCCTGCAAAAAGGACCTCGAATGGTGGATTCACTCTCCTCAGTGTCTCGGGGCCATCCATTCATCCCTCCTCTAGCCCAGGCCACTGTGCCTACGGATGCTTCCCAGATAGAGTGGGGGGGGCCTTATCTGGGAATGACCATCCAAGGCACCTGGCAGGAACACGAGGCTCACCTGCACATCAGTGTTCTAGAGATGAGAGCAGTGCTGTTGGCATTGCAAGCATTTGAAAACACACTCTCTCTGGGAACAGTAGTGATTCAGTCTGACAACATGTCAGTAGTCTGGTACATAAACTAGGAGGAACCAGATATTACCCCTTTTGTCGAGAAGCTGTAAGAGTTTGGCAATGAGCAATGTCTTCCAGCTGTTTTCTGATCGCAATGCACATCCTGGGGAAATCCAATGTGATTGTGGACAAATTGAGCAGGGCCATTTTGTGGCCTCACGAGTGGTTCCTCCATCAGAATGTAGCGGAAAGCCTTACTGCTATCTCTTTGCTTCTCCCACCAATGCCAACTGCAGCAAATACTTTGCCCTGATCTCTCCTATGGGGGAGTCACTAATGGATGCACTTGTTCATGATTGGCCTCCAGGACTACTATATGCCCCCTCCCCGCCGATTCCTCTAATTCCCAGGTTTTTGCAGAAAGCCAGTCTGTTGGAGGCCACAGTAATCCTGATTGCTTCCTATTGGCTTTGTTTAAATCTGGTTCCCCTTTCTACAGCCTCATCTTATGGACAATCCATGGATTTTCGACCCAGCACTGGATCTTCTGACATATCCTTTGAGAATGGCTCATCCAACCTTCAAAACCTCAAGTTGACGGTGTGGCTGCTCCAGTTCCCTTGATTGCCAGGTTTCCTCTTCTTTCTTCTCCAGTAAAAGATATCTTGTTATCCTCCCATAAGACATCCACAAGAAAATTATACAAGAGCAGGTAACTGGCAAACAAATAGACCCCTTTTCTGCTCCCATACATTCTATCCTGGAATTTCTAGCAAATCTTTTTCATGAAATATACTGAAGAGTAAGGGGCCAGAAAGAGAGCTTTTGAGAGACTCCCACTGTTATGAGGAGAAAGAAGGAAAATACCTTTGCCATTTGACAGCCTGTTGTCTATTGGACAAGTAATTATCAAAGTAAGCAAGAGCTGTGGGGTGACGTCCAAGGCTGTACATTCTCTGGATTAGTTTTTGGTGTAAGACTTTGTTGAAGGCTTTACAGAGCTTGTGAAATACTGCTTACACTAAGTTACTTGCACCTTTACTTTAATTTATGGCTGTTGTAAAGCTGAAGTGAGTAGTTGTGGTACTGGGATGGGGCAAAATCCATGTTATATTGGTGTGAACAGGTTATTTGATAAAATTGTGCAGTTGTGATTGGTGCATTTTTCCAAGATTTTTGATAGTTGCGGTAGTATAGCTACCAGTCTATAATTGTTAGTCTGTGGAGTTGCCACCTTTATGTAGGGAGAAGATGAAGGATTTTGTCCAGGATTCGTGGGCATACATTTCCATTAGAGATTGGTGTATTAGAATGGAAACTAGATAGGTTAGTGCATCTGCTGCTGTTTTTAGCTATTCTTCTAGGGGTGTGTCAGGGGTTACATTAATAGGCTTTAGTTTTTGTAGTTTATTATGGTTATAGTGGGTATGGGTTTGAAGGAAAGGACACTGAGGTTGTGTGAGATGTTGGAAGTGTTGCTGTGATAAGAGGCAGTAAGGTTATGGAGGGAGGTTGAAGGGTCAGGGTGAGTTGAGTAGGGTGGATAAGCAAGACTGGGTTAGGAGGGAGGTTACTGACCCAATGAAATTGGTATTAATTTGGGCTACAGTGGATTTGGTGGATATATATGCTATTGGTAATGTTTACTTAGCATGACCAAAATGTAGTATTTTACTTTCTGATGACCAGAAAGCTTTGGACTATTCTGAATTAAAGTCCTGTAGTTTTGAGTAATAATGATCTTTATTTGATTTAATTTGTGTTTTGGTATTTGTATAGGTTTAATTACTCAGATTTGTTTTGGTTCCAGGTCTTCTCAGCTTTGTCCTTTTGTACTATGAGTTGTTTAGTTTTCCTTCTTAGCCATGAGGATGGAGTAACTTTAGACCCTTTTTTGTTTTCATAGAGGGACATGAGCATTGAATATACTTAGTAAAGTAGAGTTAAAAAATGGGACAGCATTGTCTGGCTGTAGTGATTTATAATCTGTGCCAGTTTGTTCATTTTAAGTCTGTGATGAAATTGTCTTCTCGGAAGGAGTTTAGGCTGTGGGCACAACTGCCTGTCTCTCCTACAAGTACAGCAGCCAACTTTGTTTGGTGTCTGAGCTTGGCAGCTGGAACAGGAATGCAAAGAAAGAGTGTGGGGCTGGAAAGACACAAAGCATTTTAAACATGCCAGTAAGTTGTCTTTGTATGGGAAGTTGCATGCGGGTATTGTTAAAACTTTCAATAATAATGTAGTATAGACTTGAGAGCTGTGAAGGACACAGGTTTATGTGGTTTTATGGTGCTGTATGTTTAACAGTTGTTTCTTGAGGGTTTAACTTTGGGTGGAAATCAGAGCAGATTTCCTAGATGACCTGAGGGGAGGCTGGCGAATTGGAGATGGGGAGGGAGCTAAGTGGGGCACAACTCCCACGTTAGTGGAAGTTACTCATCTAGGCTTGTGCCTAGTGGCTCTTCAAAAGGGAGGTATATATGTTTGAGCTGTTCATAAATGAGAGCTTGTAGAGAATGGACTCTGTTAGCAATTTGTTAGTTGTGATACAATACTAAGATGGATGAAGAACACAGATGGGAAGAGTGACGGGTACTGTCAGGGAGAAAAGCTGTAAGAACTTGTGTGCCAGATGAATCTGTTCTAAATTCTGTGCCCTTCCACATGTTCATATCTGATGACACTGAGTTTTGAACAGTATTAACTTCTTTGTAGGTATTTGTAAGAAAGTTAAGGGCAAAAGTGGGTTATGGGAAAAGTCAGCATAACTGCATACTACTTAACTGCTGAGAATTAAAAAAAAAATCATAACTCTGACCTTTAAATATCTTAACAGAGAGTCTGAAACAGTATCATTTTCAATGTTTTTCATAATACAAGGTGTCTCTGTACTAGAGTTTACATAGTTATAATAAGGAATATTTGTATTGGCTTAGTCTCTTAATATATACTGCTTTAAACAGGCCTCTCAAAAATCAGTGTGAATCCTGAAATGTAGCTGTTTACAGTTATTTCACATAAAACTAGCAATATGGCCTGAAAGGTAGCAGATGAGTGGAAGGTGATGAATGGCAGACTCTGCATCTGGGCAGCAGTAACCTGGGGTACAATGTATAGGCTATACATCTCAACATTTTTATTCAGGAATTCTGGACAAAGCCGAAAATAATGGAGGGAAAAGGGACTAGATCAGAGACAAGTTTAAAATATTGTTCTAAATCACTTGAAAGTTAGAACAGCAAGTTTTGCCTTAACATACATTTATTTTCTAAGCAATAGAAAGTAGGAAACTCTGTCTGGCATTACTGACCGACTGTAATCCTCCATGATTTACCAGAAAAACAAAAATTTTACAAGGGACAGTGCAAAAATATAAGGCAAAATCAGGGACATTATCTCTGAAATTCCAGATAGCTGAGAACTGTATTTGCTTGCAGTAGTCCAGCTAAAAGCAAATGAGCATCATAAAAGTCTTAAGAGTAATAAATATAGCTGGGATAAATCATTTGGAGTGCCACAAAAAATCAAAAAGCCAAGGCCTACAGGATGCCATTCAGCATCTCCCAGGGCATATGCACTAGAAATAAGGATCCCCCCATAGACCACTGGTAAGGCAACATGCATTACTGTTAGCAACTCTGGTGAATGTGTCGCAAGAAGGAAGTAAAACATTTGGCAGGTACAGAAAAAAAAAGCTGCCAAGATATAGAAAAGGACAAAGGGAATAATATCTGAAGAGCCTTGGTAAGCTCAGGATGTACTCCATAGAGGAAAGAAGGGAATGGGGACATAATTTGTGGCCACAAAACTATTCAGCAGACTCCTGGAGGAAAGGTCAGATGCGTTTGATTAATACTATTTTTTTTTCTACTATCATTCTTGCGTTTAGATGTACATCTTACACATGTATGCTTAAATGTGTGTCCCTTTTTGTACCTATGGGTATATCCTTTTATGGCATGCCAAATTAATATTCTTTACAACAATAATAATGTTACCATTTTAATGGAGCATGTTTAAATAAAGTATATGATGCATATTGGATTTTTATATATACTCTATTTTAAGAATCATGAAATATGAGGCTTGGACTCTGTGAGAACAAAAACAGATATTTCTGTGTTGGTATTATTTGGAAAAAAAAAAACACTTGCAAAGAACACAAAAAGCTTACGCCTTTTCTAATTCTGGAAGCAAGCCTCAGTCAATACCCTGCGCTGAGTTGCCTTAAAATCTGCATGTAGATTAAGTCAGCAGTGTTGCTTAATTAATTTGAGTGTTGAGGAACCTGTAAATAACAAGATCCATCCATTTGACATTTATATTATAAAGGTTGTTGCAGAAACTGTTGATGATATCCTTGGAAATACATGACTCACAGGATAAGCATATACCACTTCTGAGACTATTTTAAAGTATAATTTTGTGAGAAATCCACAGGCATAATGATCTTTAGCTAAGTAAATAGCTAATTACCAAAGAAATAAATACAGTCTCTTCAGAGTGCAAAATCATTTAGATTGGTAGGTGGTGGGAAATGATTCACCTTGGCTGTTATCTGTAGAACAGTAATAAAAAACATAACTCTCATCTCTTTTGCATTTACATTGTTCCTTACATCCTGCAGAGTTTGTCAGTAGATCTCAGGTCCCCGCTGATTTCCAACCCTTTATTTTGATATGCTGCTGCACAGTGTGACTCAACAATAGGCTGGCACTGCTAATAGTGTTTACCACAGTGGGCATCCCAACAGTAATATTTTGCCAAGAAACATTGATGTGTTTAAAGGTCAGGCTGGTAGTGATTTGACTGCATAAACTGACTTTTAGTCCAAAGGGGAAAGCTAGTGCATATGCATTCACAGCATATGCTTGATAGCGCATGACTTAAAATAGAGCAGAATCCTTCCTGACAGCAAGGTGCAATATGTCACTGTTAGGATATTTAGTTACCTTATTCTCTGTATTAGTACTTCGGTGGCTAGGTGCATAAATGTGAAAAGAAAATTACTGGTCCCTTAGAATAAAAGGAAGTCGAATATTAGACTCTGATTTTATTTTACTAATTATATTTCTGTAGCAGAGCAAGCTCTTATAACCAAACATTTTGAGTTATTTTTGTTGCAGCCTCAATTCCTTCATTAAGTTGATATTGTCTGTAAGGAAACTTAAAATGTATTGTTTAAATGCATTTTGTGTGTGAGGGGTATGTATGTTTGTGTGCACTCGTGCGACTCTGTTGCCGTGCAAGTATCCCAGACCCATCTTTGTGTGTGTGTGTGTGTGTGTGTGTGTGTGTGTGTGTGTGTGTGTGTGTGTGTGTGTGTGTGTGTTATTGTTGGTAAGTTTGCAGTGTTAGGCATTGAGGCACTGAGCTTAGTTTAGTCTGATGTGGGTGAAATCCTGAGAAACCAATGATTATAACTCTCTTTTTTTTTTTTCTGTAACTGGGCAGTATAAAGCTTATGTGGTTATGGCAGGGGTTGGCTGTTACCTAAGACAACATTGTATATTTACCAGTTACCCTTTGTATTTTAACAGGTGCCAGTAATTGAAGTTAAACCCCATACTCCAGGTTCCACTGCACATTCCAATATTGATGACCGCGATATGGGACCCTAATCCCTGTCATTCACAGACTGTAGTATAATCACATGCTTTATAATAAATGTAGAGAAATGTAAATAAATAAATTGAACTACTTTTCCAGGGGGTATACCTCCTCTGAACCCCCAGCTTGGAGAGCATGTCCCCCTATTCTTTTTTTACTATCTATAACAAGGCCAAGCTGCAGTACTTTTAATATTCTCCAAATCACTAATTTAGACGTGGAGATAATTCCTAGGTAGTGCAATTTCAGAGTTGCTATACTTCAGGAGTGTAATGATAGTGACCCCACCAATGGAGAATACAGTGACTAAAAACCCACTTGCAAATAATTTTATTAAAGTATTTTAATTATATTATAATGTCCTTCCATTTCACTGTTGCAGTATTCATTACAATAGGGATCCCCTGCCAAGGGTGGCCTGACATCCGGCAAGTATACCAAAGCCTTTAGGTTGCTTTAAGGTAAGCCATATATCACATGTATGCTCCTCGTATAACGTAGGACATAAAGATGACGTCTGGATGTACCATCCTCAGAACTTCTTTCCTGCCAGTATGAACATAATCTTTTGATCATTTGTCTGAATGCCTGTTCCATTGCTGGTTTGCCAAGCCATTGCAGATAAGTGCACTGTTGGGGTTTATTGCATCATTTATTGTCTTTTGATATTTTTTGCTTGTGGGGTTTCAACTCATTCAAGAAGGGTAAATGCCAGTATGGGTGACAGATTCCCTATCAAGACCGTCGCAAGCAGTGCTTCTTTTGCCTCGGTGCTTCCCATGACCATACATCCTGTTCAGTCTCAGGCTTTTGTTCCTAAGACCCTCTGTAGTAGGCTTTCTTCTTTGGCTTTGTAGATGAGGAATCAATGATTTAAGCTCTTGGATACAACAGAAGGAATGGAACTTCCCACTCTGAGTGTCAGCTGTCCATAAAGAAGGCCAAGAAATCTAGTCCCGATTCTCTGGCTGTACAGCCACCTCCAGACATCTCTTCCAAGGAGAGTGAAAGCCCAGATGTTCACCCATCTTCGTTGTTGGATTCTTTGTTCATGAGCAGTTTGGAGGCTGGCAGAGATCTGACTTTAGGCACATCTTTGGAGACTATGTAGACATCAGCATTGGATGTTCAGGGGAAATCGTGGCTGATTATTTCTGAGGGGCCTAGGGGTCCCTCAAATTTTGCTTAGAAAAGAAGTTCGTACTACAATTATTGAATGCTGTCCTGAGTTGGAGCCTTCTACATTTCATAAGGTGGACACCCTCTTAATGAAAAAGCAGAAAGCAAAACATATTACTCCAGCCCCTAAGGACCGACAGAGTGAATGGTAAAATTTCACTCGGGTTGTTTAATGCTTTGATGGCTTTAAAACCTTCTTGGGGAATTTCTGCCCAAGCTCCTCCTTGGTCCTCTACTCCACTTAAAAGACCCAGGGAACAGGATTCCTCCGAGGAGGAGGTTGATTCAAATGAGGAATCCCTTGCTTACTCCTTTCAGATTCCTTCTCCTTTAGATTATGGATCTGAGGAAGAGCAGTCTACTAGTCATACTACTACTTTTGAGGAAATTTCTTCTGAGGAACACAATTTCTAGAATGAGTAAGTTTGTGGGATTGTGCTCAGGTTTCTGAAGTTCAGAAAGGTATTATGAGCTCCTGCAAATTAATTCTCCCACACCTTCTGCTGTCCCTCCTGTTTTGGCTGCCTTGTTGGATGTCTTTTCTAATGCTTCTAAGGCTCCTGACTCCAGCCTCCCTGCCCCCAAGAAACATGTAGGCTGCATAGGGTGCTTGAGGGCTACACATTTCTTTACAAGTGTCCTCCTGTTGACTCCTTAGTGATGTATGTGGCTTCTAACAAGCCATCTCAATTGCTACCTTTTCCTAAGTTACTGCCTTCTGATAAAGATAACTTGAACTTTTAGGGTGGTCAGTTATCAGACCTATATGTCCAAGTACATGTTGGCTCTTCTTTTCCAGACCTGTCAGGTAATTTCTGATTTCCCCGACCCTGCAGGGAAGACTTCAGCTTTTTCTGTGTTATGGGCTTCCTCCCAGGTGGCTCATCATTTAATCAAGTATAGTTATAATGCATCAAATACTTCCTCCAGGGCTGCTGCTTTTGGGTCTGTGATGAAAATATATTCTTGGCTTTGGCTTCAGCTTTTGCCTGATGATATTAAGGCTAAGTTGATGGTTGCTCCTCTGGATAATAAACACTTCTTTGGCGAAGCTACTGCTGCTTTGTTTCCCTTTCTTCAGGATAAGGGCAGGGCTTTGCAGGAACTTAAACATGTTTTTGTTTCTCCTGTCCATATGTTTCAGAGAAATTACCCCAACAAGCCAGCCTTTATTCATAAGCAATCTCACCCTCCTCCCAAGGGTAAGGAAGTGGGCTGCTCCTGCTAAAGTTACTTGTACTTCTGTGCCCCAGAAGTCTCATTTTTCCTGATTTAAACCAGATGCTTTCTGACTATCCTATTCTTCCCAGTCACATTCCTCTTTCTCTTTGGCTTTCGCTATCTCTCCATGTTTGGTTAAATATTACTCAGGACTCCTGGGTTCTGTTCATTATCTGCTAAGGGTATTTCATGGTCTGGAAATCTCTTCCCCCTTTTTGGGGAATTCCTCAACTCAGAGGAACAGCTGTCCTTCATTCTAGGGGTGCTTCAGTATCTCTTGACTCTGGGTACTATTCAAGAAGTTCCATTTTCCTAAATGGGAGGCAGTTTTACTCCAGAATGTTTGTTTCTAGTATCCAGGCAAGAGGGTACTTTGAGACCTCTTTCATCTAAATACATTTCTGAAGGTTCCCTCCATTTGAATGCTGTCCCTTCAGACTTTGTTCCCTCCTTTGCTTCCCCAGCTTACATGGTATCTCTGGATCTCAAGGATGCTTTTCTCCATATCCCAATTCATCCCCTTTTCAGAAAGTTTTTATGTATGTGTTGTTTTCCGGCATTTTAAAGTTCTCTGCTTTGCCCTTTGGCTTTTCCACTGTCCCGAGGGTATTTACCAAATGCCTCACTTCTGTGATTGCTTTTTGCAGGCTAAGGGGGATCCAAGTATTTCCCTACTTGGACAACTTCCTGTCTCAGACATCCTCTCCAGAGACCTTGTTGCAAAATCTTTACTTTGCAATCTCCCTTCTATAGAGCCTGGGGTTCACTAAAAATTTGGAAAAGTCCTTTGACTCCCTCTCAGGATCACATCTTTCTGGGGTGCAGGATCCAGAATGTTCTTATGCTGGCTGGCATCCCAGCCTCCTCCCAAGGCTTCCACTATTCCTTTGCTACCTTCATAGGTTCATAGATTAGAATTAGGCTAACTGCCCTTGTGAGCCATTTCAAGCCTAACCAGTTACCCATGTGAGAATCAAACCCTGCACCTTGTGTCTGTAAGGCAAACACCTTAACCATTATGCCATCCTCCCATCACTTTTACCTTTTACTAAACTCCACATGAGAAAACTTCAGTGGTTTCTAGAGTCAGTTTGGCTTCAGTATTCTCATCCCCTCCTTTTTTTTTTTTTCTTTGTCCATCTCTCAAGCAGGAACTTCAGTGGTGAGTTCAGCAGCTGACTTTAAATTCAGGGCTCCCTTTTCATCCACTTCTTCCCTCTCAGGAGCTGTTCACAGATGCCTCAGATGTGGGATGGGGATCAGATTTTGGCTCCCTAAATGTGCAGGTAATATGGTTGCCTCATCAACAGAGAGCACATCAACATCATGGAGATGAGAGCTCTTCTGTTGGCTCTTCAGGCCTTCCATCCTCTTTTTCTCCCCAGAACCTCTCAAGGTGTTCACAGACAATACCACAGTGATATGGCATGTTAACAAACAGGAAGGGACAAGGTCTTGTCTTCTTTGCCAGTTGGCAATCCTAGTGTGGGAACTAGCTATCCAGTTCCAAGTGACTCTTCAGGCAGTGTACATTCCTTCAGGTCAAAACATAGTAGCAGACTCTCTGAGCAGGTCCATAACTCAATCCCATGAATGGATGCTTCACAGGATGTGTTTTTGGACATGGTCCACCAGTGGGGTACTCCTCAAATGGATCTTTTTGCCTCCCCACTGAACAGGCAACTTCCTCTGTTTTGTGCCACAGTCCCAGGTCCTCTAGTTTGGACGGTGTACGTCCTCTCTTTTTCTTGGAAGGGGATGTTTCATTATGCCTTCCCCTCATTCCAGAAGTTCTGTTAAAAATACAACAGGATGCTCCCAAAATCTTGCTGGTGACTCCCTTTTGGCCAAGACCACATTGGTTCCATCTTCTGCATTTAGTAAAGGGCAATCATCACAAGTTACTTCCCAGGGTAGACCTACTCGCACAAGACAAGGGATCTTTCATCCTTCCCCACTTGTCCACTCTTCAGCTGACATTATGGGGGATAGGATTTTGATTCCACATAGACACCTTTTTTTCTGAGGATGTGCTTTGGGTCCTGCAGGAGGCCAGGAAACCCACTACTAGGAAATCCTACTTATCAAAATGGAAGAGGTTTTCCATTTGGTGTTTTTCTCATAACCTGGATCCACTTTCTGTGGATGTTCTTTAGGTTCTCTCTCTTACCTAAACACCTGCAAGAACTGGCGAGGCCGCAAAAGTACATCACAAAGAATTTCCTAGGCCTTAAACATTTGTCCTATATGGACAGACTCAAAAAAACTCCAACTATTCTCTCTCGCATATTGCCTACTTAGAGGCTATCTCTGCTTGACTTACAAAGTCATGTATGACCCAGCTCTTTTAGAAATGCTACATCTAAAGAAATCCCAATCCCTCAGCACCACATGCTCCAGAGACCTCAACCTCATTACTACAATCAACAGAAAATGCTGGAGGGACAGGTTCATAGCCCAGAGACTGCCCATGCTATGGAATAGACTTTCCATATATGTCAAGCAGAGCACCTCACTGGTCCTCTTCAAGTGAAATCTTGATGAATGGATGGGAAATAAAAAAAAAATCACCCCAGGGGTCACTCCAGTGGCTTTACTCGACAGAGGCACTGGAGCTAGGGTCAGGTGGCACAATGCCAGGTTAATCCTGTGGGCTAGGCTTGTAAAGGCTCTAGGGCCATTAGCCTAGTACACACCTATGAACCTGTGTGACTTGGTCAATGCTGGGTTGGCTTATTCTATTAAGGTCCACTTATCAGATATTTCTGCTTGTCTGCCTTTATTACCTCCTCTAGTTCCTAGATTTGAAGCTAAACAACTCCTTAAAGTCATCCTTCATATTAGGCCTTCCAGGAAGCCTGTTCCTCCTTCCTGGAACCTTAATTTTTCAATTTAGAAAAATTGACTTTGGCTCCTTTTTGAGCCTGCAGCCTCAGCTTCCTTGCAACATTGCTCTTGGAAGACTGTACTTTTGTTGGCCTTTAGCTCTGCCAGACTGCAGTCTGAGCTTCAAGCCCTTATGTTTTTTTTTTCTTTTTTTGGTGCTTCATAAGGACAGGGTGTCCCTTCATACTAATCCTTCTTTTATGCCCAAGTTGGTGAATGAGTTTTCTCTTAATTAGTCTATTCATTTGCCCACTTTCTTCCCTTCTCCGCAATCTGCCAGTGAGAAGATGCTGCACACATTGGATGTGTATAGACAACTCAGATTTTACTTGGATAAGACTAAGACTTTTCGTAAATCTGATCAGCTCTTTGTTTCTTTCATCCTAGGTCCTTAGGATTGGCTGTGTCCAAGCAAACTATTTCTTCTTGGATTTCTAAAGCCATTTGTTTTTGTTATTCCTTTCATGGTAAGAGTCTTCCTTCTGTTAAAGCTCATTCTACTAGAGCTGTGACTTCTTCTGGTGCTTTTTTCAAGGGTTTAGATACTCTTTTTTATTTCTTGAGACACCTACCTGGACTTGTGTGCATACATTTACCAAGCACTACAAGTTGGATGGAATTTCCAGATCTAGAGTTGGTTTTGTTGGAACCATCCTTCATGGCTTCCTAGACAGCTCTGCTGGCCGTTCCTCCTCCCTCTCCTTCTTGAGCTTTGGCATTCTCTCTACTGTAATGAATACTGCAACAGTGAAATGGAAGGACATAATACAGTTGTATAAAATCTGACCACAACTGTAGATGTCCTTCACTTCACTGTTGCAGCATTCACTCCCTCCCTCCACCCCTGGGTCCATTTCTCTTCTGGATGTACTGATTACCTCGCTTTTCCTTGCTCTGGGGTTCATGCTGCGGCTCTCATTTCTGATGATGGTATATCTGGATGTCACATTTATGCCCCACTCTATGCAAGGAGCATACGTGTGACATACTGAGTACCTTAAAGCAACCAAAAGGCTTTGGTATACTGGCCGGACATTAGGCTGCCCTTGGCAGGGGATCCCTATTATAATGAATACTGCAACAGTGAAGAGAAGGTCATCTACCATTGTGGTAAGATTTTACACAACTGTACTTTTCTTCCAATTGTTATTTGATCAAATGATCATTTGACATCAAAAGCTTGGCACTCCCTACCAAAACAAACATCTACTCAGTGTATTAGCCCGACTTTCCCTTGCCTTTTCTTTTCCCCTCTCTTTTATATGGTGCCCCCCTCCTCACCAACATTCAGTCCTCTCTCAAGTCCAAACTAGACACATGCTACAACAAAATTGCTAAGTTTGTAACTAATGCCTCCTACTCACCCCACCACTGCTTACCATTACGCAACCTAAAATGGCTTGAACTCCCCAACGGGTGTAATTACGTTATCGAACTTTTAACAGTTCGAACATCATATGGTCAAAGTCATATGATCAAACTTTTAAAAGTTTGAAAAGCTAAAAAAAAATAAAAAAAAATAAACAGAAAAAACTTACATGACCAATTTAAGCAGGGGGGCTTGCCCCCCTGCACCCCCCACATGGGGGGCTGCACCCACCACACCCCGCTCTTTAAATATACCAACTCCGAGATCACACTACAGTGCAAGAAAGGGAAATCTTTCCATTCTGCACTGTACAGAGATCTCTGTTGAAATGTTCGAAATTTTAAAAGTTCGATCCTATGGTGTCGACCATATGATGTTCAAACTTTTAAAAGTTCGATAAGGTAATATACACCCCTCCCGAACTATCTCACCTTTATCCAAATAACTACAGCTTACAAACTCATTCATATTCAATCCATGTGCCCTGCTCTATCTTCTATACTTACTTTATACCATCCTAACAGACCACTCTGATCCAGCAGCCAACTGCTTGCAAATGTTGCAAAACCCAAACTTTTGGCTTGCCAAACTCCTTTACCATGACAAAACTTTGGAACTCCCTCCCCAACACTTAGATCCACCCATTCAGTAACCCTCTTCAAGACATCTCTGGAACGATGCCTCTCCTCATCTTGGCTGTGCACATATGCTAACACCACATCTCATATAACCTAACTTCAACTACCCCAACTATTCCCACCCCTACTCTACTACTCTGGCATCGTCCTTTCACATCCACCTGTCCTTTTACTTACTCTGCCTCTCCTTCCTGTCCACTTCCCTCTTCTACTAACCCTCATTGTCCTACCACTGATCCTTCCTGTCTACTTCCTTCTCTTCCTGTCTACTTCCTTCTCTTCCTAACCCTTACAGACCTACCATTGAACCCGGCGAGACATTCAGGTACATAGGCAGCGTACCTTAATATCATACCACCACTTGTATCTGCAACAATATCCACCGACTTTGTTGATTCCTGCAACAGGACTCGTATAGCCTATTGCTCAGCTATTACACCTCCTAAATGTGTGAAAAGTCGAAGTACCTCATCTCTAATTTAATTCCTGTATCTTCTTTGCACCCACTGCATGAAGTGGTGTATATAAATTTTACTAGCTGAAAACTACTCGTATGGAACATTCTCATGTGTATACTCTGTATTTCTTGTATAACTTCTTTGATTTGAGAATGATTACTTATGTACTGTGTTTTTCACCAATTGTATAAGCTGCCAGTATTCTGTACTAAATGTCTTTATTAATGTAAATTCTGTATTGTATGTGAAATGTCTTTTATATGTGGAGCTTTTCTCCCCGGGACTCCAATGAAAATAGGCACTTATGGTCCAGCTGGACCATCCTGGTAAACAAATGCAAATACATTTCAGTCAAAGGAGCATTCTACAAAAGTGGTTTCAACCATCTGAATTCAGGTTATTGGGATTCATTCAAATGCGACTCTTCCAAATGACATGTCCCTCAATAGTTCTCAAGAGTAATACTAAGTAGATTTGATTCACATGAAAGGACTTTTAGCAATGAAGTGCCACAGAGGTCCATACAGCTCCTGTTCTCTTTCCTATCTTTATAGGCAACATTGCTGAAGGCCTGGAAAAAACAAGCTTGTATTGGCTCTAATGACATGTTACATGCCAGGGTTAAATCACAAGAAAGTGTAGAAACGATGTGAAGAAACTCAGTAATACTGAAGAAATGTTCTAAACAAAGCAAATTAAATGCAGTGGAAAATTGGTAAATGTATATATTAATTATTTACATTTGATAAGTGGGTAGTGTCTGACTGGGTCAGAAGTCCGTTTTCAGTGGGGACCTGGGGAGAAAAGCTCCAAGGAAGATTACATAATTATACATTTGTACATATGACAATTACAATAGGAGTTCAAATACAAGTTCCTTGATGACATTGTATCTAAAAGCATATAACAATGGTAGTACAGTAAGGTTATACTGTTTTATACAGACAACACACACACACACACACACACACACACACACACACACACACGTGTGTATGTGTGTATGTGTGTGTGTGTGTGTGTGATATATATATATATATATATATATATATATATATAAAAATGTATGTGTCTATAGATTATATCTATATCTATATATATATATATATATATATATATATATATATATATATATATATATATATATATATAAAATATCTCACGCTCCCCAACATCCAGCATCAATAAAATAAGCACACCCAAATGGGTGAGTAGCTTGAAAAGAAAAAATAAAACTTGCTCCAAACAGGAACTAGGTAGCCATGATTTTAATGTCCGGCTCACCAAGAATGCAATTACACAAACTTAGGTTCTGCCCCCTGGCGTCATCAGTGTGTATTGTAAAGTGGGAACAGTGACCGATATATACACATTTCAATCAATTTAACTTAAAGACACAGTACACTTGACTCGTATAAAATTAAATCATTGTGACACCAAAAAAAAACTATCAATCTTGACAAACGTATATTACGAGCTAAATACAATTACCAGTGATCATTACGACTGGGTTTAAATAATGCTCCTAAATATACTATACATTTTCTCTCTTTTTCTGTTAGAATTTTATGTTTACTTATCATTAAATTGTCTCCTACAACCTGGTCAATACCCAAAAAGATAGTGTGCTCCTGTATGAATTTAAATATGTTTGCACATGGCGCTACATGTTCTTTTACAGTTGATATCGCTGATATGTAATGCTATTCTCTGTCGAAGTGATAAAGACGTCTGTCCCACATAAAAAGCCCCACATTTGCACACCACCATATAAATCACCCATTCGCTACTACAGGTAATAAAGTATCTAATATTGTAAACCCTAGGTGTATTTATAGACGTAAATGATTTGGTTTTTGAGACCACCTTACAATGGACACAGTGTCCGCAATATGTACTGCCCAATATTCTACAGGCTTTGTTTTCTATGTCTTTTTGGTGTCCCCTCTTGAAGTTGGCAAGGTTTTCACCTATAGACTTCCCCCTTCTATATCCAAATGAACACCGTGCATCTAATAATGTATCAGTCTTCAATATGTGCCAATGTCGTTGTATTGTTTCTTTTATTTTAAAGCTGTTGCTTCCAAACTTGGTCATGAATCTGATAACCTGCTTCCCTTCCACTGGTGGCCTATCAGCCCCCATTAATAAATGTTCTCTAGAATCGAAGTCCACCATACTTTGTGCTTTATCAACTTGCCTGGGTTTGTAGCCCCTTGCCAAAAATCTATGTCTCAACTGTTTGGCCTGTACCTGAAAGTGATCAGATTGACTACATATGCGTTTAAGTCTTTTAAATTGGGCTAGGGGGATATTATCAACAATATTTTGTGGATAGTTGCTATCAGCCCTCAGTAATGAGTTCTTAGTGAAAGGCTTCCTGTATAAACTGGTATGTACCATGCCATCATTGGCCTTGGTTACCAAAACATCTAAAAACTCAATACTATATTTGTTGCAAATTGTACCTGTAGGCTACACACTCAAGTGCGCTAGCCGATTTAAAGCATTTATAAGCATTTATTGACTGTTTTTCTCTACTGTCTGTAAAAAAAGAAAAAAAAATCTCTTGTTTCCCGCTTTTACTGAGCTAGAATAGTCCAGTATCAGAGCTTGCTGATCTCTGGGCTTTGTCTTGGTTCCTGTAACTGTTCCATATCCTTACTTGGGAAAGAGGAAGCTTCTTTGTTCACCAGTGGGAGTGGGGAGCACTGAGCAAGCCTATTTGCCCATTTTGGAGTGGTCTCAGCCAGTAACTAGTAGTCGATTGGCCATTTTAGGTCAATTCCTAACTTTTTTCAAAACCCCCTGCTATAAAGCACGCTTCGCGCGCTTTAGCGCGGAGTTGCCACAGGAGCACACGAGCAGTGGCGGTTAATCAAGGTTAAACTATTCAGGCTACCTAAAGTCCGCTCTTCATTTTTTCCCTTAGAACAGCTCTTCTTAAACTCTACTTGTAATCTAACCAGCCTATTCTCTATCTGAAAAGGTTAGCTCTACTTGATTCAAAGTAGTCTATTCTCTATCTGGAAAGCTTAGCACTTGCTCCTAAAGTACTTTTTACTCAGATATAGCACTTTTTTTATACATAGTACCCCACCAGCCTAAAACCCCTTTTTAGACCACCCACATCCCTCGAAGTCTTTTTCGAACCCAGTTACACAAGAAAGTTTTGTTTTTCCTTCTAGCATGTCGAGGGGTCAGTTGCTAGCGTCCTCTCCTGCTCAGCTGGTGAACCTGGGAATATTGAGGCAATGTTACAATTGCCTCATGTACACAGACAACCCTCTCCTTCTCCCACAAAACACAAATATATGCGAGAGATGCAACTATCTAACCAAACTGGAGGCTGAGCTCTCTCAACATAGGACTGGCAAGACCAGACAGGAGGAGAAGGTAACCTCACACACCACAAAACCAGTCTCACATAGTACTATCAAAACTTCAAATCATACACATAAACACACAAAGACATACTCTGAGGCTCTGATCAAAAATCTACCAAAACAGCAGAGGCCACCAAAGCAGACACCCAAACAACTGCCACCTCATGACACAACACATGAAACGCATAGATCACAAAGTCTGTGTGCCAAACAGTCACAGCCCTTAAGGCCAAACACAATGCCAGACACACTCGTTATAGGTGACTCCATAGTCAGACACACTGACGCCCCACTCACCAGATTGAGTAAGGAGAAGGTCACAGTAAGCTGCCTGTCGGGCGCTAGAATCCGCCACATAACGCAAGCACTCAGGTCACTCAACAGCAAGTAATAGTATGACTCAGTCATTGTCCATGCTGGTGTGAATGACCTGAGACGTACCTCCCTGGACTACATGAAAAGAGACATAGAGGAGCTCTCTGATTATGTAACCCAGGCTGGTATGACCCTGACCCTGAGTAGTATCCTACCTTCACTAAGAATGATGCCACAATACAGAGACAAGATGATCAGCTTTAATAATTGGCTTAATTTCTGGTGTCATTCAAAGGGGATCCAATGTCTGTCTGCCTGGGATGACATGCTGGACAAGCCATGCTGCTTCGCAAGGGACGCCTACCTGGACCTTGAAAAAGCTTTCGACACAATACCCCACTCTGGTATCATTGAAAAACTCACCAGCTTAAATGTAAACCCATACGTCACAAGATGGGTTGCAAACTGGCTAAGTGACAGAACCCACAGGGTCAGAGTTGCTGGCGCCATGTCAGACTCCAAGCCGGTCACAAGTGGTGTCCCACAGGGATCAGTCCTGGGCCCCCTCTTGTTTGGCATCTACTTTTCAGAAGTACAGGCAAACACAGGAGGATTATGGCTGACAAAGTTTGCAGATGACTGCAAACTGGGTGCCATAGTTGAAAACACATCAGACACAGATCTCCTTCAGAAGGGTCTTATAGAAATGGATAACTGGTGCCAGAGCCATGGCCTAAAGTTAAATGCCAAAAAATGCATAGTCATACCCTTCGGAAAAAACAAGGTTACCCCTAGCTACCATATAGGTGGCAATCCACTAAGCACAGAAGAGGTTATCGGGGATCTGGGGACCCAAGTTGACAGTAACCTCTCCTTTGACACTCACATTGCCAAAGTAGTTAGGAAGACCTTCTACATTGCCCACCTGATCATGAAGGGATTCACATCCAGATCAAGGGAGGTCATTGTTCCCCTGTACTCATCGCTCATCAGACCAATGATTGAGTACAATGACCCATTCGGAATGTATCTTAAGACACCTGCAACAATTGGAAAGACCCCAAAAATTCCTCACCAAAAGGATAATGGGTCTCAAAAATATGTCTTATGCTGCCCGACTGAAGGAACTCCAGCTCTATTCAGTCGCATACAGTCTGCTCAGAGGTGACTTGTGCCTGACATACAAGGCCATGTCCAACCCGGAATTAATGGACATGCTCCACCTCAAAAAATCTAAATCCACCAGAACTACAAGATCAAGAGACCTAAACCTTAACACTGTTATAAATAGGACGTGCTGGAGGGACAGATTCATCACCCAGAGACTCACTATGCTGTGGAACAAAATCCCGGTACATGTGAGGCAGAGCACCTCGCTGGCTTTGTTCAAGAGAAATCTTGACCAATGGATGGGAGACTGCAGGTTTACCCCGGGGATCACCTCTGTGTCACTGCTGGACAGAGGCATGACAAAATAATGGGCATAGCATCCTTCAACTTAAGGGGTGGTGAAAGCCGCAAAACTTTGGGCTAGGCTTATAAATGACCTAGGGCAGATAGCCTAGTATAAACCTATGAACCAAAGAACCTATGAACTTCCCTTCCAATTTTCCACTGAAAAAAAATGCCATGTTGATTATGGTTCAAACTGTTAACAAACTGTCTCCACCTATCCTCAGTACCCTGGCATATTACCCAGCAGTCATCTAGGTACCTACTCCACATCAATAGCTCTGTTGTAAAAGCCTTTTGTTGATAAATCATTTGCACCGCCATAAATCCCATGAATAGATCTGCATAAGTGGGAGCAAAAGTTGCTCCAATCGCTGTACCGTTGATTTGCAAGTACCATTCAGAACCATAGCTGAAAAAAATTATGTTCTAGTACCAGACCCAAAAGCTTTAATAGAAATGATTGTTCTTCTTTAGAGTAATAATCCGAAACCTGAAACCAATATTGTATGGCAGCTATTCCACCCTGGTGAGGAATGCTCGTATATAGTGATTGCACATCCAATGTACCCATATGTGCATATCTAGGAATATAAAAATCATCCATTAGCTGTAAAAACTGATTTGTATCCTTTATCCTTGCTGTCACATGGGACAATAGTGGTTTCAGTTTCTTCTCTAGATAAATTGATAGAGGTTCAAACAGTGAACCTCTACCCGCTACTATGGGATGTCCTGGAACTGGGGTAATGGATTTGTGGATCTTGGGAACTAAATAGAAATATTGTGGAGAGGGATCTTCCACAGTCAGCTGTTAATTACTGTTAGTAATAATACCCACCCCTCTAGCTTGTTCCAAAAACTGATCAATTTCTGTTTTGAATCCCACTATCGGATCAATGGGGAAATGGCAATATGATGTTACATCAGTCAAATGTCTTTGAACTTCTGTTTCATAGGCCTCTTTGCCCCAAGTTAATTGATTTGAAATCTGTATATATTGGTCACTGTTCCCACTTTACAATACACACTGATGACGCCAGAGGGTGAAACCTAGGTTTGAATATTTGCATTCTTGGTGAGCCGGACATTAAAATCATGGCTACCTAGTTCCTGTTTGGAGCAAGTTTATTTTTTCTTTTCAAGTTACTCGCCCATTTGGGTGTGCTTATTTTGTTGGTGCTGGATGTTGGGGAGCGTGATTTGTATTTGAATCCGAGCACACGTAATATTGCGCATATATATATATATATATATATACGGTTAAAAAATACCCAAATCAGCCAAAGGTCACCCGGTAGGAAAATGTAACTGCAGTGGAAAATACAAACCAGGTAACAACCAGGACTGTCAGCATATAAAACTTTTATTCAGAGCATATAGGATAAGCGCTTTCACACAAGCTGTGCTTCATCAGATCCATCAATACAAGAAAACTAAAGCACGTAATATAGTGAAAGCAATTAGCAACAATCAATAGAAACATTAAAACAATTACTCATGCAAACTACGCTTCTTTAAAATTGGCTTTAAAGGTACAGCAGCATTAAAACCAGGCAGATTGTCTGTCTGCAACCTAACAATCTATTTAGTCTCTGCTATCTCAGGCCTAGGTTAGGTTAGGTTGCAGGCAGACAAGCTGCCTGGTATTAATTCTGCTGTACCTTTTAAAGCCGATTTTTAAAGAAGTGTGGTTTGCATCAGTAATTGTTTGTGTTTTTATTGGTTGTTGCTAATTGCTTTCAATATATTAAGTGCTTTATGTCGAGGGATCAGTTGCTAGTATCCTCTCCTGCTCAGCTGGTGAACCTGGGAATATTGAGGCAATGTTACAATTGCCTCATGTACACAGACAACCCTCTCCTCCTCCCACAAAACACAAATACATGCGAGAGATGCAACTATACGGCCAAACTGGAGGCTGAGCTCTCTCAACTTAGGACTGGCAAGACCAGACAGGAGGAGAAGGTTACCACACACACTATAGACCCAGTCTCACATAGTACCATCACAACCTCAAATCATACACATAAACACACAAAGACATACTCAGAGGCTCTGATCAGAAATCTACCAAAACAGCAGAGGCCACCAAAGCAGACACCCAAACAACCACCACCTCAGAACACAACACCTGCAACACATAGACCTCACAGTCAGAGTGTCAAACAGCCACAGCCCTTAAGGCCAAACACAATGCCAGACACACTAGTCATTGGTGACTCCATAGTCAGACACACTGACGTCCCGCTCACCAGACTGAGTAAGGAGAGAGTTACAGTAAGCTGCCTGTCGGGCGCTAGAATCCGCCACATAACGCAAGCACTCAGGTCTCTCAACAGCAGGTACAAATACGACTCAGTCATTGTCCACGCTGGTGTAAACGACCTGAGACGTACCTCCTTGGACTACATGAAAAGAGACATTGGGGAGCTCTCTGATTATGTAGCCCAGGCAGGTATGACCCTGACCTTGAGCAGTATCCTGCCTTCACCAAGAATGATGCCACAATACAGAGATAAGATGATCAGCTTTAACAATTGGCTTAAACTCTGGTGTCATTCAAAGGGGATCAATGTCTGTCTGCCTGGGATGACATGCTGGACAAGCCACGCTGCTTGAGGGACGGCTTGCACCTGTCACCCTGGGATTCGGATATTGGCAAAGGCTCTTGCCACCCCATAGTGCCTTTTTTAGGCAAGGCTCAAATTCTAAACCTACCACCCTAGAACACAAAAAAGGAAAAAAACTAAGGGTAATGCTGCTCAATGCCAGAAGTCTAAATCTCAAAATGCACGCACTCGAGGCCCTTCTCAGTATGGAGAACATCGATATCTGTGCTGTGACAGAAACCTGGTTCA
This sequence comes from Protopterus annectens, assembly GCF_019279795.1. Lineage (NCBI taxonomy): Eukaryota > Metazoa > Chordata > Ceratodontiformes > Protopteridae > Protopterus > Protopterus annectens. The sequence goes on from NC_056748.1 coordinate 421,452,444, forward strand.
AGGCTCCTGAGAGCACCCCAGCACTAACAGGTTTTACCTCATACCATGCGTTCCGGCCCCAAAATCCGGACAATACCAAGAAAGGAAGGGGGTATCCATATTCATCAAGGACACCCACACCTCAAGACTGGTGGCAACGCACGATGCATCGGAGACCATCCAGGTGCAATTAACCATAGGCAAGACTGCTCTGCAATTTGTAGCTTGTTACAGGCCACCCTCTCAATCTCAGGAAACTCACACAGCCTTCCTGAAGACACTGGAGGGTATAAATGTATCTCCAAACACCATCGTATTAGGTGATTTCAACCACCCGAATATAGACTGGGATCATTACTCAAGCTCCAACACTCTAGCCCAAAGGTTCCTAGAGTTCATAAACTCTAATGCCATGGAACAACTTGTCACCATCCCCACAAGAGGAGAAAACATACTAGATCTCATCATCACAAACATGGGGGCAAAATGTTCTACACCGGAAGTATATCCATCATTGGTGAGATCAGATCATAAACTAATCTCACTGGAAGTCCATATCCCGCCCCCACCCAAGATAAATAAGACCACAGTGAAGAACTTCTCAAAAGCCGACTTCACACTTCTTAAGACTGGTGTGGTATCCTTCAAAGCCCCCGAGCCAATGGAAACCACTGCCCAAGCCACTGAATCACTTGCAAATGCCTTCTACCAGCACCTCCAGGACTGCATGGATCAGGCAATCCCAAATAAAACAAAGACCCTTACCACCAAAGGCAAGCACCCAGTCTGGTGGACCCCAGCCATAAACAAGCTCTACAATAAAAGGAGAAAGCTACTACAAGATAGAGCAAAATCCTTAAAAGGGAAGACACCCTTGATCATTATAAGTAAAAAAACTATGATCACTCATAAAATCATCCAAAGCAAATTTTGAGAGAAAAGTCGCCAAAGACACACAAGACAATCGTAAGGCCTTTTTTAGCTATGTTGGAAACCTGGGTGGAAACTCCCAGATATGCTCAGAATTAGTTCAAAATGATGCAAAAATCACTGAACCAACAGACATTGCCAACATACTGGCTGGCAGGTTCAGTGCAAATTTCTCCCCCCCATCCCCCCCAAAAGGAGAGATATCTATACCAAATGGTTGCAGCCCCCCAATCATCTCAAATGCCCAAGTGAGAACTGCTCTCTCCAAAGCAAAAAACACAGCATCCATGGGACCTGATGGTGTCCCAGGCTGTGTGCTCCACGAACTCAATGAGGAATTAAATCCACAGCTAGGACAGCTGTTTAATCATAGTCTCACCTCTGGATACGTACCCAGGGAGTGGCGCACTGCGACTGTGGTCCCACTTCACAAAGGCGGTGCCTCCACAGACCCTGGAAATTACCGGCCCATTAGCTTGACAAGCCTTATCTGCAAAGCCATGGAGAGGATCATAATGGACCTCATAAATAAAGACATAGGGAATTTGCAGACTTTGGATCCAACCCAGTTTGGCTTTGTCAAAGGCAGATCATGCCTTTTAAACTTGGTTGACTTTTTCGAAACAGTCACCAAAGCCATTGATGAGGGAAAGGCAGTCCATACGGCCTACCTCGATCTGGCGAAGGCCTTCGATACAATACCCCACTCGGGTATCATTGAAAAACTCATCAGCTTAAATGTTAACCCATACATCACAAGATGGGTTGCAAACTGGCTGAGTGACAGAACCCACAGGGTCAGAGTTGCTGGCGCCATGTCAGACTCAAAGCCTGTCACAAGTGGTGTCCCACAGGGCTCAGTCCTGGGCCCACTCTTGTTTGGCATCTACTTTTCCGAAGTACAAACAAACACAGGAGGATTATGGCTGACAAAGTTTGCAGATGACTGCAAACTGGGCGCCGTAGTCGAAAACACATCTGACACGGATATCCTTCAGAAGGGTCTCACAGAAACGGATGACTGGTGCCAGAGCCATGGCCTAAAGTTAAATGCCAAAAAATGCATAGTCATACCCTTCGGGAAAAACAAGGTTACCCCTAGCTACCATATAGGTGGTAATCCTCTGAGCACAGAAGAAGTTATCAGGGACCTGGGGGCCCAGGTTGACAGTAGCCTGTCATTCGACACCCATGTAGCTAAAGTAGTTAGGAAGACCTTCTACATTGCCCACCTCATCATGAAGGGATTCACATCTAGATCAAGGGAGGTCATAGTCTCCCTATACTCATCACTCATCAGACCAGTGATTGAGTACAATGCCCCATTCGGAATGTATCTGACCCGACACTTGCAGCAGCTAGAGAGGCCACAAAAGTTCCTCACCAAAAGGATAAAGGGTCTCAAAAATCTGTCCTATGCTGCCCGACTGTAAGAACTCCAGCTCTATTCAGTCGCCACCGCTTGCTCAGAGGTGACCTTTGCCTGACATACAAGGCCATGTCAAACCCAGAGTTGATGAATATGCTTCACCTCAAAAAATCTAGATCCGTCAGAGCCACAAGGGCAGGAGACTTAAACCTCGACACGGCTATTAATAGGACGTGCTGGAGGGATAGATTCATCACCCAAAGACTCCCTATGCTGTGGAACAAAATCCCGGTATATGTGAGGCAGAGCACCTCGCTGGCCTTGTTCAAGAGAAATCTTGACCAATGGATGGGAGATCGCAGATATACTCCAGGGATTACCTCAGTGTCACTGCTAGACAGAGGCACAGCAAAATAATGGGTATAGTTCCCCATACAAAAGGGGTGGCTTAAGCCACAAAACTATGGGCTAGGCTTATAAATGCCCTCGGGCAGATAGCCTAGTATGAACCTATGAACCTATTTAGTTTTCTTGTATTGATGGAGTTGATGAAGTACAGTTTGTGTGAAAGCGCTTATCCTACAGGCGCTGAATAAAAGTTTTATATGCTGACAGTCTTGGTGGTTACCAGGTTTGTATTTTCCACTCCAGTTACTTTTTCCTACTGGGTGACCTTTGGCTGATTTAGAGTATTTTTTTATCTGGACATTTGCTTTTTTCTATACCCTTCAGCACATAGCTGCACAAGTTGACATAGAACTAAGCTATCGACCTGCCAGAGAGATATTTAACCAGCATCATTTTAAGCAAATGCTGAATATGGAAGCTAATCCTTTGCTGAGATGTACTTTCTTGGATGAACCACCGGTTTTGGAACATTCTGACCGGGGTATGTTTAAGAATTTGCTCAGAGACTTTGAGAATGGACTATTTAAATTAAAAAGAATGCAGTGGCAATGCCTCCATATGGAGGCTTGACTGCATTATAAAGTAGTACCAGGAGGCTTAGGGGTCCTCTGCATGCCTACATATGGTAATACTTTTCCTGAATTGCTCAAACAGTGGCAATTGCTTAATATGGAACTGAGTTTTAGCTATATGAGACTGCTGAATGTGTCTTTTGTACCACAAGAGAAGGAGTTGTCAGATAAAAATGGATAAACTCCAGAATGAGATACACATGAACTTTAATGAAGCGGTACACTTGGCTGAGATTGATAAGGTGTTACTGAATGTTTTGGCATATGATGACAGACAGCAGATGGTAAAAAAAAGGAAGCTTGAAAGAGATTTAGCAGATTTTACGAAAGGCCATATTTTTGTATGGCCTAGAGGGTCCGGACAGACGATGAATATTTCCAATGAACAAGTGCAAGCTGCAGTCATTGATCAACAGCAGGGAACATATTGCCAGCCATAAACAGCTGTACCTCAGGCTATAGAGACTGATGAGTATACTACATTGATTGAGACTCCTAATATTACAGTTTTTCATGCTCCTATTGATGAACGAGTCAGTTTGTCATCTAGTGGAGCTAGACCTAAGGGTACTAATACAGTGATATCCTTAGATACTGTATTTTTAAACTTTCCAGCCCCTTTCAGGCTACCACAACAATTGAGGAGGGGGTGGAGCTACATTCAAGGATGCAAGAGGTGGAAGCCATCTCTAGAGAATGAATACGTCATGGAGGAATCGAATCGGAAGAAGACGGCATGCTAGTATATAATCTATATTCCTATATTTTAACACATGCACAAGTAAGTTTGTTAGATAAAGGGCTAAGTTTTGTGCCCTCATGTTCTGTACAATTAGAAGATCTGGTTTTAGACATTTAAACTCTTCGCAAGGAACTTCTTCTTCTTCTTTCGGCTTTTCCCGGTTAGGGGACGCCACAATGGATCACCTGTTTCCATTTCTTCCTGTCCTCTGCATTTTGCTCTGTCACACCAACCACCTGCATGTCCTCTCTAACCACATCCATAAACCTTATCTTAGGCCTTCCTCTTTTCCTCTTACCTGGCAATTTCATCCTTAGCATCCTTTTCCCAATATACCCAGCATCCATCCTCAGCACATGTCCAAACCAACGCAATCTTGCCTCTCTGGCTTTGTCTCCAAACTGTCCAACCTGGGCTGATCCTCTAATATACTTATTCCTAATCCTGTCTACCCTTGTCACATCCAGTGCAAATTGTAACATCTTCAACTCTGCCACATCCAGCTCTGACTCCTGCTTTTTTTGTCAATGCCACTGTCTCCAACCCATATAACATAGCTGGTCTCAATACCCTTTTGTAGACCTTCCCTTTCACTTTTACTGGTACTCGTCTGTCACAAATCACTTCTGACACTCTTCTTCACCCACTCCACCCTGCCTGTACTCTTCTTTACCTCTCTTCCACACTTGCCATTACTCTGAACTGTTGCTCCCAAGTATTTCAACTCATCCACCTTCACCAACTGTACTCCCTGCATCCTCACCATTCCTCTTTCCTCCCTTTCATTCACACACATATATTCTGTCTTGGTCTGCCTGACCTTCATTTGTCTCTTCTCTAGAGCATATCTCCACCTCTCCAGGGTCTCCTGAACCTGTTCCCTACTCTCACTACATATCACAATGTCATGTTTGCAAGGAACATTGCATTGAAATTAGCATTTGGTGGGCAATGAACAGTTCCAAACAGCATGAAATGCTCCAGTCTGTTTGTTCCACAATTACCACCAACATTTGATACTTTTGTAAGAACTATTTGAAAAGGAATTGTTTGAATTTAATTTTAATAAGAATAATTTTTACAATATAAATAGGGATGAGTTTTTCGCACTGAAACAATTAAGAATGAATGATGCATTAGCTATTTGCCCAGCTGATAAAGGGGGCTCTGTTGTAGTTTTGGATGCTGCTGCTTATGAAGCAAGTATGCTAGAGATGCTTAGTGATACTTTGACTTTTATGAATGTATTACACAGGCTGGGTTAAAATCTATTATCAATGGGATACATGGTCAATTAATACTCCATCTAATAACATTTCATATAGATCAACATTTCTATGACTTTATGTTCATGCTAGAACCACTAGTACTAACTATTCATGATTTGCCGAAAGTGCATGTCACTATTTAACCCACCCTTTCATCCTATAGTATCGGGTAGGGGATGGGTAACTGAATTTCCATCTATTTGTATTGAAAACCGGCTTGAAAGAGGCAACAGCAGTCTTAAAAGACACTGAGCACTTTTTAAGCACCCTAGGTGATTTGTGAGAATGCATGGTAATTTTTCTGATGGAATTATCTTGATGACTATGGATATTCAAACGCTTTTACTATTGTACCCCATGAGCTGGGAATTACATCTCTTAAAAAGTTTTTTGCAGGCTAATACTAGCTATTTTTCTGAGCATATTGAATGTATAAGTGCACTAATGGAAATTGTTTTATGTAATAATGTTTTTATGTTTAATGACAATTTGTTTAAACAAAAAATAGGTGTAGCAATGGGGCCACCTTGCGGTGGCTGACTGGAAGCACACAGTAGTCCCATCCCAACATGAATATTCAACACGGCTTATTTACTATAAAAGATTTGTGGATGGTACTTTTATGTTGTGGCAGGGTCTAGTATGTGATTTATTGAACTTTATAAAATATCTTGAATCCAGTTGTGAATGTTTTAGGTTTGTTTTGAACTATTCATTTACATCCATATAATTTTTAGTTACTAAGAACTCTAGCCAATGGTACTATTTCTAGTTCTCTGTTTAGGAAATTATGCAGGAAAAATGCATTGCTGCACCATAGAAGCATGCATCCGAAGCATGTCTTCAATAATATAACTAAGGGCCAATATTTAAGAATGTCAAGATCACACACATATGACAATGAATATTATGAGGCCACATGTAAACTTGAAAAAAAGTTATTGAAAAGTGGATATATGAAAGATGCTCTTGACAATACTTTGAAGGAAGTTAATGTAATGTGCAGTGATAAGGGTAAGCCTTTCTTTAATCGATCTAGCACTAGCATTTCTCCTAACAGGACTGATGGTGATAACAATATTCTTAGATTACCAGTGACATATGGGAATAATATCCATCGGGTATGTGATATAGTTAGCAAATACTGGCTAGTTTTACTTGCGGATGTCAGGATCAAAGATAGTGTAGGTGATATACCCATGTTCACATTTAAAAATAATTTGTCATTGAAAAGACAACTGTGCTATAAATCCACACAGATGTCCACTGTAAGCTCTATTCGTGTTGGGACTTATCCATAGGTTCATAGATTAGTACTAGGCTAACTGCCATTTTGGGCCATTTGAAGCCTAGCCATTTACCCCATGTGATAATCAAACCCTGCACCTTGTGCCTTTTAAGTTAAACATCTTAACCATTATGTCATCCTCCCACCCCAAATAATCAGCCCTTGCCAGTCTCGAACCCAGGACCCTGTATACCATAGACACAGCAATTTACTACTAGGCCAAACATGCAGACTATGTAAGGGCTGCAGCTTTATTTCCAATGAGGCTAGATTTAAGCACCCCACCCTGGAGAACATTTTTTCACCACGATTCTATGCTGACTGTAAATCTAAAGGTTTAATATACCTAGCTAAGTGCAGAAACTGCATCTCATTTTATGTAGGAAAGACTGTGAGGATGCTGAGGGAACGTATATTACAGCATCAAGGTGACATTAGATGCAAGAATATGCTTAATGCATTAGTAAAGCATATTTTTATGCAACCTGGCACAGTTTTGAGTTTTTAGTACTACAGATAGTATGTATGGATAAGAGAGGTGGGGACTTTAATAATAGGCTTGAGATAGCTGAGACTAAATGAATTGTTAGGTTGCAGGCAGACAAGCTGCCTGGTATTAATGCTGCTGTACCTTTAAAGCCAATTTTAAAGAAACGTAGTTTGCACCAGTAATTGTTTTAATGGTTTTATTGGTTGTTGCTAATTGCTTTCAATATATTAAGTGCTTTGGTTTTCTTGTATTGATGGATCTGATGAAGTACAGTTTGTGTGAAAGCACTAATCCTATATGCTCTGAATAAAAGTTTTTTTATATGCGCTGACAGTCCTGGTGGTTACCTGGCTTGTATTTTCCACTGCATATTTTTTTATATATATATATATATATATATATATATATATATATATATATATATATATATATATATATATATATATATATATATATATATATATTAGGATAAGAATATCACAAACTGAAGCTAAGAATGCTCAATTAACAAGAAATATTGACAATGGGTGGTGGAGAGAAGGAAGTTACAGTAGGGTTAAATTAGTTAGCCTGTGGAGAACATGAGCAAAGGGATAAAACCACAGGAAAGGAATACAAAATTAGGTGCAAAACTGCTGCAATGATAAACGATCATGGCCTAAGGGGAGTAATCATACCATCTGGAGTAAAAATAAACTAATAATGTGAGAAACCATTGCAGAATTCTAGTACTTTATTCAGCCACAACAACAAGTATCACTTATGGCAAATGAGAAAGTATTATCCCTCTTTTTATAGAGGGTTGGTAGGACTCCATCTAGAATATTATGCATAGTTTCTAAAACCTTGTCTTTGTTTGTTAGCCTCCTCCAACCTATCCCTTTCCTAACATAAAAGATGTGTGGTATTTATTTAAAGCTGTATAAACTGCTGGCTGTTATGACACAGTGGGAAGAAGGTCTGACTTCATCTCAGGCAACCCTTATTCAAATTAGTGGCCCAGGCACCAGAGGAGTTAAATGTGAGGAAGAGGAGAAATGAGGCATCCTCCTGCTCACCTCACCCTGGTTTGAACATAGATGATGTGTGCATGAAAACTGGGGGGCATCAGGTGAAAACCAGTGACAAGTGTGCACATCTGCCTGAATGGAGGGCAAGAAATTGAGTCGTACATTATTTTAGAGGGAGATAACTCCTCCTTCAAGTATGCTAACTGGCA